>NC_056732.1:387940140-388240140 GCF_019279795.1 Protopterus annectens | reverse complement strand
CTAGTGTTAGTTGTGCCTTGAGAATTTCAGATGCATTGTGTTGGGCAACTAGCCTGGAGGTGTGAATATCCTTGGTGAATATGGACACTCCTCCACCTTTATTGTTTCGGTCTTGGTTTGGTGGCCGTAATGTGTGGTAAGAGTTGTAGCCTGGTATTGCAGGGGTACTCTCTGGAGTCTTGAACCAGGTACATGCATTGCCTGAGTCTGGAGCACTTGGAGCTGCCATGCAATATCTTCTCAGCCTTCATTCCCCGGGCCCTTGCCGATTGCTATCATAAACTCATCTTGAGAGGTCTTCTCCCAGCTTCTGGAGCCCAGACCCCTGTCATGAAGAAGCATGCCCCCTCAGTTATGCCTGGAACAATGGCTTCTGCTCCCAAGAGGTGGAGGAGACTGTCAGATCCATTGTACTCAGATCCCTCCTGTTCTTGCTTCTCTCTGAATCCAA
This sequence comes from Protopterus annectens, assembly GCF_019279795.1. Lineage (NCBI taxonomy): Eukaryota > Metazoa > Chordata > Ceratodontiformes > Protopteridae > Protopterus > Protopterus annectens. The sequence continues at coordinate 388,239,689 of NC_056732.1, read as the reverse complement.
GAGGGCCCTCCGATCCAGTAATAGCCAGTGTTGGCCAAGCCAACCTCACTGCCATACCCTCAGACTTCGAATCGGGGCAGTCATTTGGAACCTGTGGAGACAATACAGATCCACAGCTCCTCATCTCCAGAGCGGTCTCCTTCAGATCAGACACGGCCAACTCGGAGGTCCTGGAGCAATTCTCCATGTCAAATTAAATCTCCCTCACCTGTCCCGACCTTCTAGCCTAGTATGTCACTGGTCAGGTCGACCCATTCATCTTCTCCTGTAGATCCTCTCAGCTGTCCCACTCCAGTATGGTTTGGATGATGATGAGTTTTCTCAAAGCCCATATCCAGCTGGGGATCTTGCCTTCTCTGACCCATGCTGGATCCATGAGAATACCAACCCCAATACCAGAGCCTCCTCCTCCGATCCAACCTTCAGCTTTGGGAGCTGCAGGACCTGACACTCCCAAGTAGAAAGGTGTTGGAGCATGGAATATCTTTTTCGACTCCAACAGTGTCCCTGACTGGCTTGGCCCGATTCCTTTGGAGTAGAGTTGGTCTCAGATCCGAGATGTCAGCCGTGGGTCCTCAGGGTTGGTGTCGGCTTTAACCTTTTCAGAGACTCCAGCCTACATCTCAGCAAGGGTTCCCCCTGTCTTCCAAGTCCTCCCCCGAGTACCTCGCAGAGGAGGTTCCTCAGAAGCACCAGTGCAAGAGGAAGCACCTAGACTCTCCTTTGGAGTTACTGACAGAGGACATTGACTTCTACAAAGGGGGAAGAGTCCCTTTGATTTCCACCAGATGATATTTCTTTCAGTGGTATCTTAGAAATTCTGAAGCAAAAGGGTGGCTGGTCTTCCCAACCCCCTTTCTCAGAGGAGTCAGTGTTCTCAGAGGCATTTGCGACAGGACCATCTACATCCTGTGTGACACCCCCCCCCCCCCGGCAGACCAGTTCATTGACCTTGTCACCCACGCGGCTTGGAAGGGACTGCTCCAAAAACATTGGAGCCAACACCAGCCCTGAGGACCCAGCTCTGACACCATGGAACTAATTCCCAAATGCATGAATAAATATCTTAGTCCCCCCAAGGACCGCCCTTTTTGGAGAAAAGGTGTCCCGGTTGAGGCCATTGTGGTGTCAGCAGCCACCAAGAAGGAGCCCGCTGAACAGAGCTCCACTGTTCATCCCCTGAACAAGGAGTTTTGGGCTTTGGACAGGCATGGGAAGCATGTGTATGCCTCAGCCACTTTTACTCTGAGAGCATTGAATTACTTGGCACACTTCACGCACCTTCAGAGAGACCTGATTAAATAAATCTATACCTCTCTGACGCAGTCACTCTTGGAGGAGGACCTCAAAAAGGTTTCTCTCCACCTGACCACTATGTCCTCCATCACTAACTCCTCGATGAGGTTAATTTTCCACTCTGCAGAAGGAATCTCACAAGCGGCTGGTTCCGGTATAGCCCTCAGGAGACATGTCTGGATGAAGCTGTGTGGGTTTGCTGACACCTTTAAGGTGTCATTCATTAATGCCCCCTTTGATTGTTCCTCCTTGTTTGGGCCATCAGTAAAAGAGACTCTCGCCCACAGTAAACAGGAAGGTAAGATCTTATCCCCTGTAGGGATCAAGTTTTCTTCCCAGGAAAGGACCTACTTCAGGAACCAATGGAGTGGGAAGAATATGTGATTCCATAAGTCACAAGGGCCTTTTTCTAATTCGTAAGATAAATCCTCTTCTAGAGGGAGAGGATTCAGTGGTAGATGCCTCCCCATTCTCTGACAGGCCCTTTCAGCACTCTTGAAGTGCTGCCCAGTTGTCATACTCTAGAGGCAGTCGAGGGCAGACTTTCATTATACCCAGAAGCCTGGACAAACATAACAAATGACACCTGGGTGTTAAATATAATTTCCAGAGGTTACTATATTCCCTTTCCTCTTTCTCCCATTTCCGAGATGTATCTCCCTGACATGCCACCCAGTCAGAGGGACTGTGCCCTTCTAGAAGTTCAAAAACTTCTAGACAAAAGAGCCATCCAGCAGGTCCCAAGCAAACAACTAGGATGTGGAATTTATTAACGCTTCTTTTTGGTGCCAAAGAAGACAGGAGACCTTCGACCTATCTTGGATATGAGCAGTTTAAATTTATTTGTTAAGAAGTCAGAGTTCCTCATGGTTATGGTACAGTCCATTCTACCACTTCTGCACAAGGATGACTGGTTCAATCACCGTGCATTGATCGACAGGAGGAATAAACTGATATTGAAAGGCCTTCTCCCCCCTCCTGCCACTGGGGCCCAGGCATCCATTTTTTCTGCTACCCCTGCTTCTTCTGTCTCCACCCTGGCCTCTAGGACTCAACCTCCTGCTAAGAGGATCAGGGATGGAGACAAACATAAGCATAAGGGTAAACCTAGGAAGTGGTCCCCTGATTGCTCGTCATTTGCAGGTCTCCCAGCCAAAATCAGCTCAGCTTCGAGAGTGGACTCTCCCCGGCTCCATTCCCCTTGCTTCTCCCTGGAGCCGGAGGTGCTTCAGAGCTGCTCCCCAGCCTCAGCATACCCCCACCGCCCCTCTAGGCCGGTGTCAGTGGCCTCCTTGTGCAGATCCACCTGTAGTCTTTCTGAAGCTGAGGTGGGCAAGATGATGCAGAGATTCATCCACACCCAGATACAGATGGAGGTCTTGCCTACCCCCTTTCCCTCCAGAGCAGGGGGCATGCAGTCCAGCTTCATTATGATTACTCCTTCTCCGATCCGACCCCCGGTTTCGGAGTTCTTGGATCTTAGGACACTTACGGTTGAGGAGTCGCCTCACTCGAACCTGGTATCTCAACGGCAGCCATTACCTTGGGTGAGTCGGATATGCCGAGTTCGAATCTGTCCGTCTCTGAGAGACGTAGCCTCGGCGCCAGATCCAAGGGGTTGGTTTCAGCTCTGAGATTTTCAGAGCAGAGCCTTCCAATTAGAGTCTCGGCACCTGGAAGTTCGGCTTTGGCTCCCCTGTTGAGGCAGAAGCTTGTGGACCCATCTGTAGCCCCTTCTCAGATGGTTTGTTCTCCTTCTGCATTCGATGTTTTGAAGAGGGTTCTCTTGAGCCCATCGAGACCCTTGATGATCTCGTCTTTGGAGTCCGCCCTGGCTCCCCCTGTTTATGGTACGGATTCTGCCATCCTGTTACCTCAGGGACAGCCTGCCGCGTCTTTGCCCCAGGGAACTCCCACACGAGTGCAGCCAGACATTTTCAAGTCCTCCCCAGAAACTCCCCCTGAGGAGGTGCCTCAAAAACATACGTGTGAAAGGAGGCACATTGACTCACCACCAGAGTCCCTCACGGAGTGCACCGATTTGGAGAAAGGGGAGGTTGCCCCCAGGAGACATCATGGAGATCCTTCATCATTGAGGAGGGTGGTCTGCCCAGAAACCCAACCTGGACAAATTGGTGTTCCTGGAGGCGTTCGGCGCAGGACCCTCTACATCCTGGGTGTCCTCTCCCGTGGATCCACTGGTGGATCTAATTGCATCTCGGACATGGAAGGAGCCTGACATGGTGGAGCCGATCCCCAAATGCCCTGACAAGATATTGAGTGCTCCCTCAGATAGGACCTACTGGACCAAGGGATCCCCGTCGATGCCATGGTAGTGACAGCGGCCACTAAGAAGGAGCTCATGCAGGAGAGCTCTATGATTCATCCACCAGACCAAGAGTCCAGGACAATGGACCTCTTTGGGAAGCAGGTGTATGCTTCAGCCACATTTTGGATACGTGCACTGAACTACATGGCACATGTAATTAGACTCCAGCGAGACCTAGTCAAAGAGATCGTTGAATCTGCCCCAGAGTCCTTGTTGGCAGAGGACAAGAAGGTTTTCTCCTCTCGTATGGCCACCCTTATGTTGATCGCTAACACCTCTATGCAGCTTCTCTCTCATGCTACTGAGGGCGCCGTTAGGTCTGCCGGGATGGGCATTGCCATCAGGTGTCATGCCTGGCTCCATCTCTGTGGATTCTCAGAGCCCTTTAAGGCATCTTTTGCTAATGCCCCATATGACGGTTCCACCCTCTTTGGAAAGTCGGTATGCGACACTCTGGTCCAGAGCAAGAAAGACAGGAAGACTCTGCTGTCAGAATCCACTTCTCCACCCCTCAATGAACCTTTTCAAGGACTCAGCGGGGGGCAAAGAAGATGTGGTTTCGGAAATCTCAGAGCTACTCCCAGGACGCTCAGGACTCGCCTTTCCCTAGAGGCAGAGTGGGATTTGATAGACTCCACCCCCGAGGCAGAGAGGGTCCAAGGAATCAGGGGTCTCGAGAGCCTTTCTTAGACAGGCCCGCTCAGCAGCCCTAAAGGGTTGCCTGGCTGCTCGGTTCTGGAGGCAGTAAGGGGATGCCTCTCGCTAGATCCAGCAGCCTAGGAGTCTATCACAGACGATCTTTGGGTGTTGTAGATCATATCCCGAGACTATTCAATCATCTTCATTCAAGCACCGTTCCTGCCCAAACACCTCCAGGACATTCCACCCGCGCAAAGGGAAGAGGCAGCACTGGAAACTGTAAAGCTGCTAGAACAGCGAGTCATCCAGCCTGTCCCCCTAGACTAGTCTGGATTAGGCATCTGTTCCAGATTCTTTTTAGTGCCAAAGAAAACAGGGGACTTAAGACCCATTCTGGATATTTCCACCCTAAATCTGCCAGTTGCCAAGATGAAATTCCAGATGGTCACTCTTCAGTCTATCCTGCCTTTCCGGCAGAATGACTAGGTGTGCTCGGTCAATCTCCAGGATGCATACTACCACATCAAGATGGACAGGCACTCTCAGAGATGCCCCCATTTCTGGCTGGGAACCAGTTATCAGTTCAGAGCGCTCCCCTTTGGTCTCCCCACAGCACCAGGGTGTTCTCCAAAGTGATGGCAGTGGTAGCAGCTCACCTGCGTCTGCAGGGCTTCCAGGTCTTCCCTTACCTAGATGATTGGCTCCTTTCTGCCCCTTCCAGGCATTGACTCTACCAAGCAAGGGATTCCCTTCTTCAAATAGCCCACTAGTTGGGCATAACCATCAATCTCAACAAATCCTTACTGACTTCAGTTCAACTTTTAGATTTCACTGGAGCTCGGTTGGACACTACTCAGACCAAGGCTTTTCTAACCTCAGACAGAATTCAGTCCTTGAAACTTCATGTAGTGTGTATCCTTCAAGCTCAGTTGCTGATGGCAGAATTGGTCTTATGGGCATTGGGGTCCATGGTGTCCACGATCACCCTCATACCTATGGCTTGATTACAAATGAGGATACTGCAGTGGACTCTGGCAGTTCAGTGGTCATTGCTAGATCTTCCATTGTCTCACCCGATTCGCGTATCTCGAGAATGCAGTGATTCTCTTCTATGGTGGATTTGTTCCTCGGGTCTTCTTCTAGGTCACCTCTTTATTCTGCCGGCCCCCTTGGCCATGGTAACCACAGACACCTTCCTACTTGGGTGGGGGGGGGCATTGTTTGGGAAGGACAGTCCAAGGCACGTAGTCTCCCCACAAGACCTGATTGCATATCAGCTTCCTGGAGATGAGGGAGGTGCTCCTAGCGTTGGTCTCTGAATCCTTCGGTAGCGAAACAGATATTTCTCAAGTGGGGTCAGCCTTGCTGTGATCTCTTTGCCTGTCCTTCCAACATGAAGTGCGGGCAGTTTTTCACTCTAAATCCCTCACAGCAGGAAGTCCCCAGAGATGCTCCGATTCATTGTTGGCCCTGTGGTCTTCTGTATGCCTAACCTTCTCTCCCTCTGATCCCGAAATTCCTTCAGAAAGCTCATAGACTGGGGAGCTCAGTCATCCTCATTGCCCCATTCTGGCCTCGCCAAGTCTGGTTCCCCTCTCTATGGTATAACTTAGTGTATCCTCCATGGACATTAGATCCAGTTACAGACCTCAGCTCTCATCACTCGGGGATACCTCACCCAGATCTGGTCAGTCCGAAGCTCACCGCTTGGTTGCTCTGGCTCCCATGATACCCAGGACTCCCGGGTTATCCTCACAAGTCAAAAAGATATTAGTTGTGGCTCATAAGTCTTGCACTAGGAAGAATTATTCCAGCAAGTGGAAGTGTTTTGCTATCTGGACCTCTCAATGCGATCTAGATCCTTTTACTGCTCCAATTCCGATGGTTCTCGAATTTTTGGCATATATTTTTCACCAAGGTGCCAGTTCTTCCACAGTCAAGGTCTAACTGGCAGCTATATCTAATTTTCATGTAGACGACGCAGCCTCTCTAGCTTCTCCTATGCTGTGCAAGGCTTTTTTGAAGGGTACCTTTTTGCTTCGGCCACCAATTAAGGATCCAATGCCTCCTTGGGATCTTGTGCTGATTATGTAAGCTCTTGTTTCTTCCCCCTTCGAGCCAACAGCTTCAGTAGATTTACAGTTCTTGTCTTGGAAAACTGATTTTCTGATTGTCATTACATCAGCCAGAAGGGTTTCGGAACTTCAGGCATTGTCAGTCAAACCTCCATATATGATGTTTCATAAGGACAGGATGTCTTTATGTACTAATCCCTCTTTCCTTCCCAAAGTGGCTTCGGAATCGAACATTAATCAGGTTATTAATCTTCCTGTTTTCTTTCCCAGTTTTCAGAACAAGGGAGAGTACAAATTGCATTTGTTGGATGTTTATCGACAGTTTTTATTTGCACAGGACTAAGTCTTTCCGTAAACCTGACCAACTTTTTGTTCTTATTGTAAGCCCTTTTTAGGGAAATCTGTAGCGAAAGTTACCATTGCTCGTTAGATTTCCCAATGTATTATCCTGGCATATTCAGCTAGAGGTTTGTCCCCGCAGAACATGTTAAGGTGCATTCAACTAGATCTATGGCTACTTCAGCTGCCTTCTGGTTCAGAGTTTCGCTGGATGATATTTGCTCTGCTGCCACTTGGGCATCTTCGCATACTTTCGTTTCACACTATAATTGGACATTCTATCCAGGAACAGGGCATTCTTTGGCTCCGCCATGCTCCGGAATGTCCTCCCATGAGGGCCACCCAGGTGTGTTGGTAGCTGGAGACTCTGTCCCACAGGTTAAAGGATAAATGAAGACAACTTCAGGCAAAGAAGTTATGTATTCACCATAACGTTCCATCTGAGTTGTTGCTCTTCATTTGTTTTCAACCGTCCCTCCCTCCTTCCCCCTGACTTTTGTGGCTGCGTGGTGGTCTAGATAGAAGAGATACAGTAAGGACTTTAGCATTAATTTTTTATTCTCCTCATATGGTTATGAAGTAAGGCCTTGGGTCAGATTGGGATGCTATGGTTAGCAGCAAACTCGATCTGAAGGGAGGAGAAAGATAGGGGCATTTTGGGTAGGGGAGGGTCTTGGAGCTTGGATCAGATGCTGGAAATGTGGCCGAGTCAGATCTAGTCTGATCCAAGTACCCACAGGTTGAAGACAAAGGAAGAGCAACAACTCACATGGTGAGTACATAACTTCTTTTTTTATCTTTTAAGTGGGATAGACTTTTGTAATAGTAAGCACAGTCCCCATTTGTATTTGAGTTTGAATCTGACTTATACTTTTCATTGCCAAACAGCATATTGCTGTATGGTAATAATCGTTGTGTGGTTACAGCAGGTTTACAATCAAAATGTTGATCGCACAATGGTGATACCACTGACATGAACTCCACAAACAGCAATGGTTGAAAATGTTGAACACCGGTATTCTGAACTGTAAAATCTCACTCCCTTTTTGACCCATGTTAGCACTTGTTTGTAGGTGTGGAGCGGTCAGAAATGTCGACTTTCGGTGTTTTTGCGACATTCTGAGAAATCAGCATTGTGGATTTCATGTAAAGGAGTCGATGAAATGCACATTCACTGATGAGCAATCGACATTTTGGTAGTAAACAGTTACAGCATTAATTCTTTTAGTTGGTGCTGGGTATTCTGTACCAGAGGTGCAAGTTTATTAGTAGAAGAAACACAGCTCAGATGGCAAGGGATAATGTTGCTTTTATATAGAGTATATGCCGACCAATTCAGGAGGAACATCAGCATGAGCATGGTGTCACCTTTGTGCAATGGGTGGATCATTTTATTAAAAACCTGTCTGTGGGTTCTATGTAAAGAGACGTGTTGCCACAATGGTTAAGGTCTTCGCATCCCATGCACAAGGTACAAGGTTCAGTCCTGACCTCCGGCCAATGCAAGTTTGGCGTTTGCATTTATTCTGTGTGTCCCTCCCACTTCCAAAAAACATGCTGAGCGTTTCCTTTTCAAACTCACCAATGCATGTAGCTGTGGGCAGACTATTTGTGGTGCCCTATAGGTGGAAGAGTTTTACAGACTAACCGCTTTGGGCATCTACTGTGGTATGCAGTATCCTCAATATACGAGAACATGGATCACAGTCTGCTCGCTGTGGCAGGGCTAGCCACTCGATGGTGTAAAATATGGCTCTAGTTGACTTGGTGATGTTGACTAATGTCGCCAAATGGGTATGGTAGTTACCGATGGTAACTGGATTGAGGACCTGACCTAGTCCAACCTACACCAAGGGCCCATGCTAATGGTGGGAGGGGTGTATATTCCCCTGTTGGCTAGTGTGTACCTGACATAAAGCCCACCAGCCCTCAGTCAGTAAGCTACTGGCAGGTTGATGTCCTGTTGCCCAGCTTGAGGTTACCTGGAATAGCTGTGTTGATCAACCTGTCAAAGATGAAAGTGTACTGACAGGAAGGTGCTTGGAAGTGGATGGCATGATGGTATGGGGCTGGACATCCTATGTATCCAAGAGAAAGATGGAAGGACAGTGCAGCAAAGCCACTTGGCCTGGGATCCACGGTCTACTGCTCAGGAGGAGGACAGGCTAGAAATGGTGTCGGAATTGTGGTGAGAGAGCCTTCAGAAGGCAGTGAGGGATGTCATCAGAATGAGTGACAGACTCATGGCAATTAGACACCATAGGCCAGTACTCATAATCTCAGCCTATGCCCCACAGCAGGGTTGTGATAGTGAGAAAAAGAGTGCATTCATACAGCAGTTGCAGGACCTACTAGATAAAGTGGGACAACTTGAATTGATGTTGATAATGGGTGACTTGACTGTACATATTGGGACACGTGGAACAGCATATAAACACGGAGTCCACATGGGTGGGGCAACAGGAATAAAGACGGAGAGGCCATTCCAGACTTGTACAGTAGCCAATACATGGCTCAGAAAGAGAAACAGTCACAAGATCACATACAAGAGTGGCCAACATGCAACTCAGGTAGACTTCCATCGGGGTAGATTCAGTGATTGCAGAGTCATCCCCACTGAAACAGTCGGCCCACGACATAAATCACTGGTTGCCACAATCAGCTGCAAGCAGTCATCAGAGAAGGCTCTAAGGTCTACAGAGACACCAGGCTGAAGACCTGGAACTTGACTGGAGAGAAATTACAACAGTTTAAGTAATTTCTCAGGGTTGTAGCACTTCAAGAAGAGGAGGGAATAGGAGGAGTTGAAGAATTGCAGCACCTCAAAACAGCATTTGTGAGGACTACAGAACAAATATGTGGCCGAGGCAGGTATGGAAGTAAAGTACATAAAAAAGCTGGTGGTGGAATGTAGAAGTCCAGGAAGTCATCAAAAGAAAGGAGTGCAGCAAAAAGTGGGAGATAGAAAAGATAGACCAGGCTAAGAAGGAATATAGGTTAGCTAACAAAGAAGCTAAAAAGGAGTTGCAATAGCAAATAATAGGGCATCAGAGGTACTCTACCAGCTTCTGGAAAGTGACTCAGTAGATTTTTTATGCTATTACTTCTAAATTTGCACTAGTCAGGAGTGAGTCACCACACCGTACATGTACATTATGAAAATCAGAATATATCCTACTAAAACTGATGTGCAATATTCTATGCAGTCACAATGTGATGTCATAGTCTTGCAATACCTACTAGTATAATACTGTCTAATGTCTTCCTGTCTAATTATGGCAATTTGTTGTGTTGTTAATATTTTAATTATTACTGTGTGTGCATTAGTCTTACTAACATTCAAACTATGTGTTCATTGTTATGTCTTGCACAGGGACCAAAGCAACGTAATTTCATTCAGTTTGCATGGCAGTATATGTCTGATCATATCTGATCGACAATAAAGTTTGACTTTGAAATTGTAGAAATCAGAAGAAGATGATAACTGAGATTGAAGGAAATATGGTGGAACAGGTTAATAGCTTCAACTATCTGTGAGGGGTGGTTGAGGAGAAGGGAGGTAAGAATGAAGAGGTCAAAGCTAGAATCAGAGGAGATGCAGCCAACTGGCATAAAGTGTCATATGTAGGGTATGTCAAAAGAATCACAAAGAAGCTGAAAAGTAAGGTGTACAAGACAGTGGTGTGACCAGTACTACAGAAATCTGGGCAATAAAGGCAGAGCAGATGAGGAAGTTAGAGGTGATGGAAATGAAGTGCCTGAGATGGGTAGTAGGATGCACACTATGGGACAGACAAAGAAATTAGGAAATAAGAGCAGAAACCAAAGTAGCTCCAATGGCTGAAAAGGTCAAAGAGAATAAATTACTGTAGTTTGGGCACATGTGCAGAAAAGCTGAAGACAATCTTGTGAAGAAGATTTGGGACAGACAGGAAGAAGGTAAGAGGAAACGAGGGTGGCCACCAAAGAGGTGGATGGATTGTATGAGAAAAGATCTGTGACAATCTGGCATGAGTGTCAGAGACGGCAGAAGTGTAGCAATGAATCAAGAGAGATGGTGACGGTTAACATGACACCCCGACCCCATGTAGAAATTGGGATGGAGGGGTTGATGAAGATGATCCATGAGCAGAAGCCTTAATGTTAAAAATACTATTTCAGAATTAATTTCTGAAGGCATGCTGTTATGGTACTTCACACTTACATTTTCTTAATTTTCTAATCCTGCATCAATTGCCTGCAGACAGGGATGTTTGTGGGTGTTGTACGTCATGAGTACTTGTTCATTATTTAGTTATTTGCAAACATTGTGGAAAGTCTGCATTGTTTGTTAACTTTCATTTTGTTTAGATGATATCTTGATCACACAGTTATGAGTTAAACAGAGAACATTTTTTTAAAGATAATTTCAGTTTGGATGGGAGATGCATATTAATTACAGTACATAATTTTGAATGTACTTAGCTGCTTATTGGTTAAACCCAGAGGTTCATTATTAATACTTTGGGGGCGTTCCACTTGTGGTTCTCATCTTTTTTTTAATTTTTTGTGGCTTTGGACTTTTTTCCTCTTTTGCATTCTCTGATGTAAAGTTCAATAGTGCAATTTTAGATAACTTTTAGTATGTCTGTTAAAATAATGATCTGATGTTGTTAATCTTCATTCATTCCTTACTGATGGGTGTTGGTTCCATCCTTGGAACCAAATTGTCTGTTATAACAAGCTCCCGCCAGCCAAAAAAAATCTTGAGCTAAGCTTTTACCCATAGTGCCCCTCTCTATATTACCTCAGATCTTGTTTGCCGCTTACTGAATCAAGACTTGTCAGGCCAGCTCTCAGCTAAGTAATTTAAAATTTTTCAGATTTTTTTCTCTTCTTAAACTTTTCTTGGTTTTTGTTTCGTATACCTAATTAACCTGTTGTTAATCACATTCTTTTTGCTTATCTGCGCGAGTGTCCCTCTCTCTTTCCTCCTTTTTACCAAGTTTGGTACTCTTTGTACCATTGCTAGTACAGGCCTTCCCTTACCTCTGAGGTAATTCCTAATACCATTCTTGGTATTCCCGTTTCTCCTTTCTCTACTGTAAAAAAAAAAAAATCCTTTTCTTCTCTGTTGTTGTGTGTTTCTGCGATTTGACCGTTTTTCTGGCTAAAATTGAGTATTTGGTCTTAATATGTCTGAAAAAAAGGGCACAACTGGTTTCAAGCACTGTGACCAGTGTGACAGGAAAATGCCTAATGTGGACAGCCATGTGTCCTGTTTACTGTCTTGGGGTGTCACACCTGCCTGTGAAACCCCCTTGTCAGATATGTAAAGGATTTAGCTCCCGCACTTTGGCAGAACGTAAAAATAAGCTTATGCTTAAAGGTCTCCGTAAATCTCCTTTCGCAAAGGCCATCTCAGAGACGGAGGGCTCATCCCCTCCAAAGAAGGAACACAAAAAGAGGAGTAAATCCTCACCCTCCTCTCCTCACATTGACAGAGCCGAAAGCTGAAATTTCTAAATTGGCACCATTTCCTCAGCACCGGAGCCTCAAACCCCTTCCACGGTGCCATCTTCAGTTCCGACACCTCAGCAGCCAGCTACAGTGCCATCCTCGGTACCCATGCCCAAAGCTCCGACTACGATGCCATCCTCGGTACCCATACCCTAAGCTCCAACTATGACACCAATTACGACAACAGTACCGACCTCCCTCTCTGCACCAAAAATAGTTATTCCAATTCCAGTCACTTCACCCCTACCTACACATCGGTGCCGAAAAGTGAAATAACCCCTTGAACCCGATATTCCCCTTCAGTGGATCCATTTTTTGGACAACAGTGCAGCCCATTTCCTAAAGCATTCTAACTCCCCATCAAGGATGTCCACCCGCTCCTCTAGGAGCCTTGCAGAACTGGACGTAGTGAGGCTAGTGGATCAGCTCCTGGCAGCCAGAGGAATTCCAGCACCTTCCAAATCCTCCCTCCCACCCAGAGCTGAGGATTTTTCTCCACGGATTCCTACATATCTTCCTCCTTCGACCTCCATGGAGGTATAGAAGCCTTCGACACCAACCCCGATTCCAGCTTTTAAGGTTACATTGGTAGACCTTACTATGACTCCAGAGTCTACCCTTTGGCTGTTGACTCACCAGGAGCCAGGCCAACCTCGAGATCGAGACTGGTCTGTCAGCATCATGATCCCTAGTATGGCGCCGTCTACTATGTTTCCAGTTGCTTTGACGGAACCAGGTCTACTCATGGCTCTTTCCCTGGGAGTGGGTTCATCGGAGCAGGGTGTGACCCCGGTGCTGGCATGGGAACCTCAAGACATCCTTCCACAAGGTACACACTCTGCAGAGTCCTCTTCAGATGGTCTTCTGAGGAGGTACCTCACAAGAGATTGTGCAAGAGGAAGCAGGTGGATTACCCTTAAAGAATCCCTCACCGAAGATACAGACTACGATGAAGGGGAAGGGTCACCACGGTTGCCCCCTGAGGATGTCTCCTTTGGAGACATATTGGAGATCCTGAAGCAGCAGGGAGAATGGAAGTCCACCACTCCTTCCTCGGAGGAATCTGTATTCTTGCAGGCTTTCTGTGCTCGGCCGTCTACTTCCTGGGTGACCCCACCTGCAGATGACCTGGTACAGCTTATCATGCGGCGTGCCTGGAAAGAGTCAAGATACCATTGAACCTATCCCCCGGAGACCAGACAAAATTCTTTCTCCTCCAGAGGACAACCCACACTGATCCAAGGCCTACCAGTAGATGCTATGGTTGTGGCAGCAGCCATTAAGAAAGAGCTCAGCAAGGAGAGCTATGCTGTCCATCCCCTAACAGGGAGTCTCGGGTGATAGACAGATTAGGGAAGCGGGTGTATTCTTCAGTGACCTTTGCCATTCACTCCTTGAACTCTCTGGCACACTTTACCCGGCTTCAGAAAGACCTAATCACAGAACTCTCAGAAACATTGGCAGGAGCAGTTTCTGATGAGGTACATGACAAAGTTGCATCACAGCTTGCCACCCTGGAATCTATCTCTAACTTGTCCATTTCTCACTCTACCAAAGGGGCATCTAGAGCAGTGGGTGTAGGCGTTGTCACGAGACATCACACCTGGATGCACCTATGTGATTTTGCGGATCCCATTAAGTCTTCCTTCCTTAATGCCCCCGTGGAGGCCTCATCTCTTTTTGGCCCTAAGGTAAAAGACACTTCAGCCAGGTGTGAAAAAGACTGTAAGACCTTGTCTGCCATAGGCGTATGTTTTTCCACCCCACAACGAACCTACTCTAGGAATCAGAGGAGTGGAAAGATGGGGTACAAGAAATCCCAGGGTCCTTTCCCCGACATACGTAGTAAGTTTTCCCCCAGGGGTAGAGGGGGGAACCTCAACTGGAAGATGCCCCTTCAGAGGCAGAGTAGGTCCACATAATCAGGGATCAAGAGATTCTTTCTCTTGTCAGCCCTATCAGCGCTTCAGATAAGCGGTCCAATTGCTTACCTCTGGAAGCAGTCAGGGGACAATTTTCTCTGCACCATCTTGCCTGGCGAATGATAACCACATATTTTTGGGTGCAGATGATAATTGCCAGAGGTTACCACAGGCCTCTCAGTCTTTACCCAAGGCAGATAAGGCATATTCCCAATGTTCCACCCAGTCAAAGGGTAGCAGCAGCTCAAGAAATTCAAAAGCTGCTTCTTAAAAGAGCCATCCAAACAGTCCCACCAGACCATATAGGATCCGGATTCTGCTCAAGGTTCTTTTTAGTGCCAAAAAAGACCGGGGACCAGAGGCCAATTCTGGACCTCAGCATCTAAACAGATTTGTCAAGCAAACAGAATTCCAGATGGTCACAGTTCAGTCTATACTACCTTTTCTGGAGAAAGACAATTGGATGTGCTCGATAAATCTTTAGGAAGCGTATTACCACTTAATAATGGACAAATGCTCCAGAAGATTTCTCCATTTCTGGCTGGGAGCCAATCACTACCAATTCTGAGCGCTGCCCTTTGGTCTCTCTACAGCCCCCAGAGTGTTCACCAAATGCATGGCAGTGATAACAGCTCACTTGAGACTACAAGGATTCTGGGTGTTTCCATATTTAGATGATTGGCTCCTTACCACCCCAACCAAGCATCTACTGATTTCAGCTATACATTACACCCTACAACTAGTGGAACACTTAGGGATAACAGTAAACAAAGACAAATGCAAGTTGACTCCTTCTCAAAGACTGGAATTCGTAGGGGTAAATTTCAGTCTTGCCTAGTCTCCCTCCCATTCCATAGGCTGGAAAGACTCTCGTCTCAACTCTGGGTGATATTCTGTCAGGACAAAGCTCCGGCTCGGGCAGTCCTCCAACTACTGGGGTCAGTGACAGCATAGATAACAATAGTTCCACTGGCAAGACTACACATGAGACTTCTACAGTGGCTTTTGCTAAGGCAGTGGTCCCCTTTGACTCATCCTATGTCCTTTCAAATCAGGATAACAAATCAGTGCAAACAAAATTTAATTTGGTGGATGAAGCCAGAGGAGCACCTATGGAGTTGCCCTTTCTCCCCCTCTTAGCCCAGAGCCATAGTGACCATGGATGCCTCCCTGACTGGGTGGGAGGGGCATTTCCAGGGAAAAGACAGTCCAAGGCACTTGGACACCCATGGAGGCCAACCTGCATATCAGTGTTCTAGAACTGAGGGCAGTGCTTCTAGCATTGCAAGCATTTCAACCTGTTCTCCCTTCAGGAACAATTGCCATGCAGTCTGGCAACATGTCAGTAGTCTGGTATATCAACAAACATGGGGGAACCATGTCCTACCCGTTGTGTAGAGAGGCCATGAGAATTTGGAAATGGGTGATGGCTTCCAATCACTTTCTGATAGCAACACACATTCCCGGGGATTCCAGCGTGATTGCAGACAAATTGAACAGATGCATTCTCCTGTCTCACGAGTGGTCCTTCAATCCTGTTGTAGCAGCAAAGATCTACAGTCGCTGGGGCCAGCCTTGCTGTGATCTGTTCGCATCCCCAGCAAATCACAAACGCAGCAGCTACTTTGCCTTAATTCCCCTGCAGGGGGAGTCCCTGATGGATGCTCTTGTGCACGATTGGCCTTTGGAACTTCGTTATGCTTACCCTCCCCTTCCTCTGATACCACAATTATTAAAGAAGGCTCTTCAGTTGAAAAGCAGAGTAATCCTGGTTGCACCCTACTGGCCCCGACAAGTTTGTTTTCCCTTTCTTTGGCCTTACTTAGTACATCAACCTTGGATTTTGGAACCAACTCTGGAATTGCTGTCGCACCCACAGGGATTGAAATATCCAAACATATTGAGCCTCAAGCTAACAGCTTTCTTCCTCCACTTCCAGTAATTGTCAAGCAAAGCAATTGATCCTCCCCTGTCCGCCACATTCTTCTGGCTTCCCATAAACCATCCACCAGGAAACTTTATCTAAGCAAGTGGAAAAGATTAATAATTTGAGAGTGAACCATTTTTCGGCTCCGCTTTCTATGATGTTAGATTATTTATCTAATCTCCTTCATTCAGGAGCTGCAGCTTCAACTGTTTAAGTACACTTGGCAGCAATCTCCAATTTCCATAATCGTTTCAAGGATTCTTTATTCTTCCTTGATTTCACACCACCTCTGTAAAACCTTTTTGAAAGGTGTTACACACATTAGGCCCACCTTCAAACAGCTGATCGAGCCCTGGAATTTGACATTAGTTCTACAGTCCTGACTCGTTCCCCACTTTGAATCTGCTGCTAATTGTAATCTGAAATTCTAGTCCTGGAAAACTTTGCTTTTGATGGCCATTATCTCAGCAAGACAAATTTCTAAGTTGCAAGCTTTATGCATAAAACGTCCTTACATAGTGTTCAATAAGGACAGAGTATCACTCTGGATTAATCCATCCTTTTTACCCAAAGTTATTTCTGACTTGACTATTAATCAAATGATTGATCTACCAGTTTTCTTTCCAAATTTTTCTAATAAAGGAAAATATTCAGTACATTTGCTTGACATGCATAAACAACTGCATTTTTATCTTGACAGAACTAAATCATTATGGAAATCTGACCACTTTTTTGTATCATTCTCAGGACCAAGATTGGGCTCCAGGAGGAGTGCTTCCTTTGGTTCAATGGTACTCAGGAATATCCTTCTATAGGGCCTCCTAGGAAACAAAGTAGCTAGGGACTCTGTCCTATCATTAAGGAATAAATGAAGATTAACAACATCAGATAAAGAAGTTATGTTCTTACCATAATGTTACATCTGTGGTGTTGATTTTCATTCATTCGTTACAACCCAGCCGCCATCCCCCTCTGAAAGACTCCTGGAGGTTCGGATATGGTCCTAGCCTATGACAGGCTGGTATGACCCTGACCTTGAGTAGCGTCTTGCCCTCACCAAGAATGATGCCACAGTATAAAGACAAAATGATCAGTTTCAACAATTGGTAAAGTATTGGTGTCATTCAAAGGGGATCCAGTGTCTGTCTGCCTGGGATGACATGCTCGACAAGCAACGTTGCTTCGCCAGGGACGGCTTGCACCTGTCACCCTTAGGCTTTCGTATACTGGCCAAGGCTCTTGCCACCCCTATAGTGCCTTTTTTAGGCAAGGCTCAAAGGACAAACCCACCTCCATAGACAACCCAAGGATAAAAAACTAAAGGTAATGCTACTCAATGCCAGAAGTCTAAACCTCAAGATGCACGCACTCGAGGCTGTCCTCAGTATGGAGAAAATCGATGTCTGTGCAGTAACAGAAACCTGGTTCAAGGCTCCTGAGAGCACCCCAGCACTACCAGGTTATAACTCATACCATGCGTTTCGGCCCCAAAACTCGGACCGAAGAACAAAAGGAGGGGGAGTATCTATATTCATCAAAGATACCTACACCTCCAGGTTAGTGGCACTGCACGAAGCATCGGAAACCATCCATGTGCAACTAACAGCGGGCAGAACTGCCTTTCAGTTTGTAGCCTGCTACAGAACACCCTTCCTATTACAGGAACCCCACTTGGCATTCCTGAGAACACTGGAGAATATGAAGGTCTCTCCAAACACTATGTTATTGGGTTACTTCAACTACCCAAGCATTGACTGGGAAAACTACTCAAGCCCAAACACCCTCACCCAATGGTTCCTTAAATTTATAAACTCTAACGCAATGGAACAACTGGTCACCACTCCCACAAGAGGGAACAACATATTGGACCTGGTCATCACCAACATGGGGACTCTATGTTCCACACCAGAGGTAAACCCCTCATTGGTAAGATCAGACCATAAACAAATTTCCCTGGACATCCATATCCCGTCCCCACCCCCAGCCAAGGAAATCACTGTAAAGAATT
The DNA here is from genome assembly GCF_019279795.1 of Protopterus annectens. Classification (NCBI taxonomy): domain Eukaryota; kingdom Metazoa; phylum Chordata; order Ceratodontiformes; family Protopteridae; genus Protopterus; species Protopterus annectens. The sequence goes on along the minus strand of NC_056732.1, from coordinate 388,221,655 downwards.
TCTCAAAAGCCAACTTTGCACTTCTCAAGACTGAGCTGGAATCCTTCAAAGCCCCTGGCCAGAGGATAATACAGCCCAATCCGCAGAATCCTTTACAAATGCATTCTATGAGCAACTGCAGGAATGCATGGATCGTGCTATTCCAAATAAAACCAAGACTCACTCCTCCAAAAACAGGAGACCGGTCTGGTGGACCCCGGCCATAAATAAGCCATACAACAGAAGGAGGAAGCTACTACATGACAGAGCAAAATCCCAACAAGGGAAGGCATCTCTGATCAGTATTAGCAAGAAACTTCGATCCCTCATAAAATCATCAAAGGCCAGCTTCAAAAGAAAAATTGCCCTAGACACTAAAGATAATCACAAGACCTTCTTTAGTTATGTCAGGAACATGGGCGGAAACTCCCAGATATGCTCTGAATTGTTGCATAACAGTACAAAATATACTGAACCTACAGACATAGCCAACATCCTTGCAGACAGATTCAGCTCAAACTTCTCCCCCCCTTCCCCCCCAAAGGAGCAAATGCCTATCCCAACTGAATGTAAAATCCCTGACATCGCAGATGCACAGGTGAAAGCTGCCCTCTCCAAAGCAAAAAACACAGCATCTATGGGACCGGACGGTGTCCCAGGCTGTGTCTTACATGAGCTCCAAGAAGAACTGAACCCTCACATTAAGTCACTGTTCAAACTTAGCCTTACTACAGGATATGTACCCAGAGAATGGCGTACAGCTACAGTGGTCCCACTCCACAAAGGTGGTGCCACAACGGACCCTGGAAACTATCACCCCATAAGCCTGACTAGTCTGGTCTGTAAAGCTATGGAGTGTATTATCATGGAACTCATAAACAAAGACATTGGGAGCCTCCAGACACTGGACCCTACCCAATTCGGCTTTGTTAAGGGCAGATCTTGCCTCTTAAACCTAGTTGATTTCTTTGAAACAGTTACCAAAGCCATAGATGAGGGTAAGGTAGTCCACACAGCCTACCTGGACCTCGCAAAAGCCTTTGACACAATACCCCACTCGGGCATCATAAATAAGCTTACCAGCTTAAATATCAACCCCTATATCACAGGATGGGTTGCAAACTGGCTCAGAGATAGAACCCACATGGTCAGAATCGCAGGTGCCATGTCCGAATCCAAACCAGTTACAAGTGGCGTCCCACAGGGCTCAGTCCTGGGACCTCTCTTGTTCGGTATATACTTCTCTGAGGTTCAGGCTAACACAGGGGGATTATGGCTGACAAAGTTCGCAGATGACTGCAAACTGGGGGCCATAATCGAATCTCCAGCTGACACAAGCATCCTCCAAAAGGGTCTCACAGAGACGGATGCTTGGTGCCAGAGCCACGGCCTCAAGCTAAATGCTAAAAAGTGCATAGTCATCCCCTTTGGGAAAAACAAGGTGCCCACAAATTACCACATAGGTGGTAATCCATTAAATCTGGAGAAAGTATTTAGAGATTTGGGGACCAACGTAGATAGTAATCTCTCCTTTGATAATCACGTTGCCAAAGTGGCTAGAAAGACCTATATAGCCCACCTTATCACGAAAGGGTTCACATCTAGATCAAGAGAGGTCATTGTGCCCCTCTACTCGTCACTCATCAGGCCCATAATTGAATACAATGCCCCTTTTGGGATGTACCTTACCAGACACCTGCAGCAACTGGAGAGACCCCAAAAGTACCTCACCAAGAGGATCATGGGCTACAAACAGATGTCCTATGCAACTCGACTAAAGAAACTCCAGCTCTACTCAGTTGCTTACCGCCTACTCAGAGGCAATCTATGCCTGATGTACAAAGCCATGTCAAACCCAGAATTAATGGACATGCTCCACCTCAAAAAATCCAAGTCCCTTAGAGCTACACGCTCCAGGGACCTAAACCTCAGCACAAAAATAAATAGGACATGCTGAAGGGACAGAGTCATTTCCCAGAGGCTCCCCTCACTCTGGAATAGAATCCCAATTCATGTTAGACATAGCCCCTCGCTGACCCTCTTCAAGCGAAATCTGGACGTGTGGATGGGAAATCGCAAATTCACCCCTGGGATCTCTTCTGTGTCCCTGCTAGACAGAGGCACAGTAAACTAATCTTAAAAGGGTACCTTCTGTGACCTACTTTACAGAGACACAGTAGGCTAATCTAATAGGGAGGCGGAAGCCAATACACTCTGACTAGGCTTATAAATGCCCTAGGGCAGATAGCCTAGTATCTACCTATGAACCTATAGGAAAGTTGCTCAGATAAAGCCTTTGCTTCCTTTCTTTCTTCCTTATGGGCAAACTCGATCTGAGGTAATGTAGATAGGGGCACTATGGGTAAAAGCTTAGCTCAAGAGTTTTTTTTGGCTGAAGCGTGCTTGTTATAAAGGCTGATTTGGTTCCGAGGACGGAACTGGCAACCATCAGTAATGAATGAATGAAGATCAACAACACAGATGGAACATTATGGTAAGAGCATAAGATGTTCTTCGTGTTTCACTGTTGCAGTCATCACACTTGGGTTATCTGCATGCAGGTAGCCCTCAGTCGGCCCGAATGCCAGAGACTTAGTATTTCTGTGTCGGTTGCTGTCACTTCAGGACTGCCGTCAGTTCGTCAGGGGTATAAAAACAGGCAGCCGACGCCATTACATCAGTCTTTCTTGCTGAGGAACCCGAAGAAGAAGCAGTTTGCATGAGTGCCAGTCGGCCACTACCTGAGTTTTTGTTTCCAAATTGAATCATTCTGAAGTCTTCTAAAGCTAAGTACCTCATTGGGGATCCTTTTTTCTTGCTCTAACCGATGTCAGAAAAAGTTAACAATTGTCTCACCTGTGGAAAGCAAATACCACACCGAGATTTCCATTCTTACTGCATCACCTATTTAGGCCCAGAGTACGACGTACCTCGTTGTTGGTTTTGGGCTTTGTTCAACGCCAGAAGTATTCATTTTCGGGCCCTTATTGTCGCTAAATATTTTTGCTGTCGATCTCCATATAGCAAAATGGCTTTGGTAAGCCATCCGACTACCGATCTTCCGAAAAAAACATAAGGATAAACATAGAGATGGACCGCACAGGTCTAAAACTGCCGACAACACTTCCGTTATGCTAGTCGCCAGTTTGCCGGTACTCAGTGAGGTGCTTTCGCAGCCTCTGCTGCCCGCTTCGATGAATTTGCAGGCAGCTACCGAGACCTGTTCAGAGTCCGGTATGCCGCAAGACTCTTCTTTGACTACGGAACCTGTGGATGTCTCTACCTTGGATGGGTCTGGAGCCGCTGTGCAGGCACCGGCGTCCGAGGAAGTTCTTCCCATTACTGATATTCGACACAAACCGACGACTTCTTTCGCAACTTCAGTTCTGTCTAAAACTACCGAGTTTCTAAGGCAAAGAGTATGAGCTACGCCTAAAAAAACAATGACCCAAACTCAAGCACCTGCTTCTTTGCCACAGTGTCAAATGCTTAAAATGGCAGAAGACCTAATTATGCTGATTAGGGGAAGCCAGCTTTCCCCTGCTAAAAGAAAAGGAGACCTGTCCCCAGCAGCCTTAACAGACCAAGAGTCCGATGACTCTGAGATTTCTGAATATGAAGACATGCCTTTATCTGGGAATGCCAGGATTATTTTCAGTCCAAAAAGAGACTTAGAGAATTTTTAGATTTGCCACAACATAGACCTTTAACAATCCCTCCAGTTTTGGATGTTGTGGATGATGTTTTTATGGAATTCAGTCTAACTCCTGATACTTTACCCCCCTTCTCCAAGAAAACCAGGCAGGTACTACAGAGTCCCTGAGTCTCACAAATTTCTTTTCAAAAATCCTACTGCTGACCCAGAGGTCATTTCCCAGGGGCCTAAAGATATAAAAGTAACTACAGCTATGAATCCCACCCCTTCGGACAGGGATTCCCGAGCTTTAGACAGATGGGTATACACCTCTGCAACTCTCGCCATTAGGGCATTGAATTGCCAGTTTCACATGCTGAAATACCAGCAACATATTATAGAACTTAAGCAAAAATTATCTACCTTTACAGACTGTGCAGAAAATAAAGAATTACAGGAGCTTATGAATTCTGCAAGCCAAGTCAGCAAGCATACCTTGCAATGTGGCTTTGATGCCCTAGAAGCATCTTGCAGGGCAGCAGTCACTGGCACTGGTTCTCTACTGAGAAGGCATGCTTGGCTTAAGGAGCAGACCTTGCCAGGCCATGTCAAATCAAATTTACTAGACGCTCCTTTGAACAAGGACAATCTGTTTGGCACCAAAGCAGAAGAGGTTCTAAAAAAGATGGAAGAAAAGGCTAAGTCTATGCAGACAGTCAAAGACTTTTTGTAAGTGCAGCTTCCAAGATTCAGTAGGCATTGCCCCTCAACATTGGTCGTTTCCAGCCCGCTCAAGGCCATCTCAAACTAGACCCAGGGGAAACAGACCCCCCCCCCCAGATTACAGTCTCAGGGTATGCAGAGATCTAAGCAGTGGAGTGCCTCCACTTCTAAAACAGGGAGTGTTAATACACCCCCTTATGGAAAGAATTCACAATGACTTCTCAACTCCACTCCTCACCTCTGCCCAATTGCACGTGCTCCTAACAGGAAAACTTGCCCATCATGCAAAAAACTGGACCTCCATCACCAAAGACCGATGAGTCCTCAACATTGTATCGCAGGGGTACAAATTTTACTTCTACTCACTGCCAACCCCAAAAGGGTTCCCAGACCTTCCTCCAAACCAGTGGGCAGAGGCAGAAAAACAAGTTCAATCCCTGCTCTCCATAAGGGCCATTCAACCTGTTCCTGCAAAACAGATAGATCAAGGGTTTTATTCCAGATTTTTCCTGGTACCCAGAAAAGAGGGCACTTGGCACCCAATCCTAGATCTCTCAATTCTAAACACCTTCCTGGTGGTACCAAAATTCAAAATGCTCACCCTTCAGCAGCTTCTTCCTATGCTGTCCAAAGATGTCTGGTTAGCCACCCTAGACCTAAAAGAAGCCTATCTACACATCCCTATCAGGGACTCATGCAGGAAATACCTACATTCCAGGGCAGGATCTATGCATTATCAGTTCTTTGCACTTCCCTTTGGCTTATCCACTGCTCCCAGAGTCTTCACAAAATGCCTGACTCCAGCCATTGCTTATTGCAGACAGAGGAAGATTCAAATGTACCCATACTTGGATGATTGCCTGATTCAGGCAGACAGGAAAAGCTGTTGCAGCATCTGACATTTGTAAAGAACCTTCTAACCTCCCTGGGGTACACTATCAATGAAAAGAAATCAAAACTAGTCCCCAGTCAAAAGATTGTATTCCTGGGAACAAGCTTGGACGCAGCATCCCAGATGGCATTCCTTATGCCAGAAAAACAAGCCTATCTGACAGGCTACTTCACTCAAATGGCCACCAGAACCTAGCTATCCGCAAGGAAAATCCTGCAAGCCCTAGGTTCATGGCCTCTTGCATTCTACTGATTCCGTATGCCAGACTGCATATGAGGAAACTTCAGTTGTACTTAAAATTCTTTGGTGCCAACATTCTCAGGACCTGGAAACCATCATACCTTGTCTAAGGACAGAGTTTCTTTGGTGGGCAGCAGCATACAACCACAACAAGGGAGTTCCCTTTACTCAACCCCACGCTGCCCAGACCCTAACCACAGATGCATCAGACTATGCCTGGGGGGCACATCTGGACGACAAGTGCATTCAGGGCCACTGGAGCCCAAGTCAAATTTATCTGCACATCAGCCAAAAAGAGATGCTAGCTCTTCAGCACACTCTGACAGCTTTCAGATCCCTACTCCCACCAGGACCCCAGCTAATAAAAAGACAACATCACAGTTATGTGGTACATCAACAAGCAGGGGGGAATCCACTCTGCAGGCTAGTTATGGCCCTGTGGAACACGGCCTTGGACAAGCATATTTATCTGCAAGCTCAATTCCTGCCAGGCAAACAAAACTCTCTGGCAGACGATTTAAACAGAAATCTCCTAGACCCACATGAGTGACAGTTAGACCCCAGCACCTTCAACCTTCTAACCCAGAAATGGGGACCCCAGAGGTGGACCTTTTTGCCTCCCCCTTCAATCACCAGCTCAGCAGATTCTGCACCAATACACCTCACAGCAGGGCCTGGATAGTGGATACCTTATCCTTCCAGTGGGTAAATCCCTCAATCTATGCATTTCCCCCTCTGCCTCTTCTCACAAGAATATTACTCAAGATAAGACAGAACAGATCAAGGGCAATCCTGATTGCCCCGGACTGGCCACGCCAGCACTGGTACCCACTACTGCACAGCCTGTCACCGGTGCCACCCTGGCACCTACTCCAGATCCCAACCCTACTCACTCAGCAGGAGGGACAGATCTTGCATCTGCAACTGCAAACCCTGAATCTTGCAGCCTGGCTTATTCCTTGAATTCTCTCCCAGTGGCCAGCCTAAGCAAGCAGGTGCTGGACATCATTCTCAAACCAGAAGACCCAGAACAAGGAAATCTTATGCTGTTAAGTGGAGAAGGTATTGTTCCTGGAGTCAGTCTAAAGGAGAGGGCACAGCACTACCCTCCATACCTCTAATCTTGGATTACCTACCAGATCTACTCAACAGAGGCCTATCCTTCTCCTCCATTAAGATCCATGCTTCTGCCATCTTGGCTCATTACAACACTGAGCCACCTCTCTTCTCTCACCCTCTCATCAAGCAGTTCCTGAGAGGGGCAAACAACTTAAAGCCACCAAGTAGAGCACCCACCCCTGCTTGGGACCTTAACTTTGTACTGGAAAAGCTCACGCTACCCCCCCCCCCCCTTTGAGCCTACAGCGTCAACAGAGTTAAAATTCCTCTCTTGGAAAACAACCTTGCTTCTGGCCATCACTTCAGCTAGAAGAGTATCTGAGCTACAAGCACTTATGGCTGTGGATCCCTTCATTATTTTTCATGTTGACAGTGTCTTAAATAGATGGAAGAAAAAGCTAAATCTATGCAAACTGTTAAATAATTCTTACAAGTGCAGCCACATAGATTCAGTAGGCATTGACCTTCTAAAAACTGGTCCTTTCCAGCCCCTTCCAGGCCTTCTCAGTCCAAACCCAAGGGAAACAGGCCACCCAGACTACAGTCTCAGGGTATGCAGAGACCTAAACAATGGAGTGCTCCCACCTCAAAAATAGGGAGTGCTAAGCCGCCCCTTTATGGAAAAAGCTCACAATGACTTTTCAATTATCCTTCCCAGCCCTGCCCAATTACTTGTGCCCCTAGGAGGAAAACTTGCACTTCATGCAAAAAACTGGATGTCCATTACTCAGGACCGATGGGTCCTAAACATTGTATCCCAGGGGTACAGATTCTACTTCCATTCACTGCCAACCCAAGCAGGTTTCCAGACCTTCCTCCAAACCAGTGGGCAGAGGCTCAAAAGCAAGTACTTTCCCTGCTCAATATCAGAGCTATTCAACCTGTTCCAGTAGAACAAAGGGGGCAGGTTTCTACTCTAGACTTTTCCTGGTAACCAGAAAAGAGGGCTCTTGGCGCCCAATCCTGGATCTATCAATTCTCAACACCTTTCTGGTGGTCCCAAAATTCAAGATGATTACCCTACAACAGCTGCTCCCTATGCTAGCCAAGGATGCCTGGTTAGTCACTCTAGACTTAAAAGAAGCTTATCTGCACATCCCCATAAGGGAGTCATGCAGAAAATATCTACGCTTCAGGGCAGGCTCTATGCCTATCAGTTTTCTACACTTCCCTTTGGCTTATCTACTGCGCCCAGAGTATTCACAAAGTGCCTGGCTCCAGCCATTGCATATTGCAGCAGAGAAATATCCAAATTTTCCCATACTTGGACGATTGCCTGATTCAAGCGGAAAGTCAGGAATTGCTACTTCATCATCTAGCATTTGTAAAAAGCCTTCTCATTTCATTGGGGTACACCATCAACGAAAATAAATAACTGGTGCCCAGTCAAAAGATTGTATTCCTGGGAGCAAGCTTGGACACATCTTCCCAGATGGCATTTCTCACTCCAGAAAAACAGGTCTATCTGACCAACTACTTCAAACAAATAGCCACCAGAACCCTGCTATCTGCAAGGTAAATAATGCAAGCCCTAGGGTTCATGGCCTCATGTATTCTGCTAATTCCATATGCAAGACTGCATATGAGGAAACTTCAATGGTACTTAAAAAGCCTTTGGTGCCAACATTCTCAGGACCTGGAAACAATAGTTCCAATCATACCTTGTCTAAGGGCAGAGTTCCTTTGGTGAGCAGAAGCATGCAACCACAAGGGGACTGCCTTTCACTCAACCCCTCGCCGCCCAAAACCTGACAACAGACGCATCAGACTATGCATGTGGGGCGCACATGGCAGGCAAATGCATTCAGGGCCACTGGAGCCCAGGCCAAATTCTCCTGCACATCAGTCAAAAAGAGATGCTATCTGTACAGAATGCTCTGACAGTCTTCAAATGCCTAATCCTTCCAGGACAGCTGCTGATAAAAACAGACAACACCACAGTTATGTGGTACATAAACAAGCAGGGGGGAACCCATTCCTACCCACTCTGCAGATTAGCCATGGCCCTGTGGAACACAGCCGTGAGCAACCAAGTGCATCTACAAGCTCAATTCCTGCCAGGCAAACAAAATTCACTGGCAGACGACTTAAGCATAAATCTAGACCCACATGAGTGGAAATTGGAGCCCAACACCTTCAACCTGCTAATCCAGAGGTGAGTGACACCGGAGGTGGCCTTCTTTGCCTTCCCCGAGAACCACCAGTTGAGCAAATTCTGCACCAGGAACCCTCACAGCAGGGCCTGGAAGGTGGATGCCCTATCCTTCCAATGGGAACACCTCTTAATTTATGCCTTTCCCCCTCTGCCCCTCCTCTCAAAGTACTATGCAAAATCAAACAGGACAGGCCAATGGCAATTCTTATTGCCCCAGACTGGCCACATCAGCACTGGTACCCACTCTTACGCAGTTTGACAACAGTGCCACCCTGGCACCTTCACCAGACTCCTACCCTGCTGTCTCAGCAGGAGGGACAGATTTTGCATCCACAGTTGCAAACCCTAAACCTTGCAGCCTGGCTTATCCCCTGAATACACCACCAGCAGCCCTCAGCAAACAGGTGCTGGATGTCATTCTTGAAGCCAGAAGGCCTAGTACTGGGAAATCCTATGCTGAAAAGTGGAAAAGATGTTGTTCTTGGGATCGGTCTCAAGGAAAGGACACAGCAGTGCCCTCCTTACCTGTAATCCTGGATTACTTAGCAGAACTGCTCCACAGAGACCTATCCTTCTCCTCCATTAAGATTCATGACTCTGCCATCTCAGCTCGTTATAATACTGAGCCACCTCTATTTTCTCACCCTCTCATCAAACAGTTCCTGAGAGGGGCTAAAAATTTAAAGCCCCATAGGAGAGCACCCACCCCTGCCTGGGACCTTAACTTTGTACTGGAAAAGCTCACGCTTCCCCCTTTCAACAGAGTTAAAATTCCTCTCTTGAAAAACAGCCTTGCTTTTAGCCATAACTTCAACAAGAAGATTGTCTGAGTTACTGGTGCTAATGGCTGTGGAACCCTTCATTATTTTCCATGCTGACAGGGTTTCCCTCAGGAGTAACCCATCCTTTATGCCTAAGGAGGTGTCCAGTGTGGCACTAAACCAATCCATCCATTTGCCAACCTTCTTCCCTAATCCTCAGAATAAAGAGGAAAGGATCCTGCACTCCTTGGATGTGCACAGACAGCTCAGGTTCTACCTTAACAGGACTAAACCTTTCAGAAAGTCTGACCAGCTGCTAGTCAGCTTTGCTACAGGGGCAGAGGCAAGGCCATTTCAAAACGAACAATTTCCAAATGGATAGCACACTGCATCCATTTCTGCTACAAGCACCATGGAAAACCTAGCCCACAGGGGATCAGACCACATTCCACTAGGGCTACTTCCACTTCTACAGCATTTCTCAGGGGAGACCTTACCAGGGACATTCTGGAAGCTGCAACCTGGAGTTCTGTACACACCTTCACCAAGTATTACCACTTACCTATTTTCTCTAAATCCAGAGCTGGATTTGCTACAGCAGTCTTACAAGGCCTGCTGGCCAGCCCTAACACCTCGTAACTGCCTCCACCCTTCCTCAGCTTTGGGAATCAACCCAAGTGTGATGACTGCAACAGTGAAACGTGAAGAACATAGTACAGTTGTGTACACTTACCATAAATGTAGATGTTCAAGTGTATTCACTGTTGCAGTCCTGGTTTCTCTCCGTCCAGCCCCCTGGTTTTCTCTATCCTTTCTACCTCTCCTCTCTTGGCCTTTTTACTGTTAGTGGTATTTACTTTTTACTGGAGGTGTTCCCCACCATATACTAGCTTCCTATTTGGGACTCCTGACATTTGGGGCAAGAAAAACTGATGTAATGGCATTGGCTGCCTGTTTTATACCCCTGACGACCTGACGTCATGGAGGAAGTGACCGCATCCGATGCAGAAATCCCAAGACTCTGGTATTCGGGCCAACTGAGGGCTACCTGCAGGCAGATAACCCAAGTGTGATGACTGCAACAGTGAATACACTCAAACATCTACATTTATGGTAAGTGTACACAACTGTACTTTTTTTTTTCAGTTAGATAAACCATAAGGCTTTGCTCCATTTTTGGAACTTAGAAAAAGACATTAAAAAACAAAACTTGAAGAAATTCATGACCAGCACATTACATGCCTGCTGTAAAAAGGTTTAGTTCACAGATTTGAAAATCCATGCATGATTTGAAATGTGTACCACAGCGGACTTGATCAAGTGAAAGGAAAATTCCTTCTGTAAACTAAAACATATTTTTTCATATCTTGGCATTCTGTGCCATACTTATGTATTACAATTATCCTAAGTATGCTTGTTATGTATTTTGATTTATCATGCCGCAACATAACCACAATGGGGACTGCACTGATTTTGTTTTCATCTGTTCATCTTCCCTCATTGCTTTTGTGGTCTTTAGACCTCTGTTAATGAGGCTTTTTCAGAATTATTTTGTTCCTCCCACGTAGTTCAAGTACAAGATGGTAATGGAGAAATTTATTGAGTAACAACAAAGAATGACTGTTGTCTGTTTTCCCTCTGGTGCCAGGGTAGATACAGATACATCTTTATTGCCTTTTTTAACTCTGCAGTCATCTCAGCTGTTCTTACTGTCCCTCATTTGGGTGCAGGTGGCAAGAAGGCTGGAGTCAAATCCACATGATATCACCATCAACAACTTTGACAGTGTCAGCTGTGGTTGCCATCCTAGGACCATAGCCTAAGAAGTCAACACTTTTTGCGGCCCTTTAAACCTTTATAGAATTCCATCTATCATTCAGTCCACCAAGGTTGGAGTCTCAATAGTGATGGTATTGTGTTATTTTTTCTGTTAACGTTAATTCATTGTACCCATTATTTTTTCTTGTAAACAAAATTCTGTAAACCATTATAAATATGTAGTTATCCATTTGTTGTATGTGTCTAACTATTTTTGTCTATTTCAGGTACCTGTACAGTCTTGGTTTGATGATATGACTGACACAGAACTGCTGGATTTAATTCCTTTCTTTGAAGGACTCAGTAAAGAGGATGACATTTATAGTATGCTTCAGAAACTCTGCAACAGGTAGCACTCAGGTTTTCCCTTAAACTCTCAGGCCGTTATTTTACTTCAGCGGCTGTAGGCTTTCTTACAATCTGTATGTCTTGCTTCTGTCTTTAAAAAATGAACAAAAATAAGTAAATTATTTTCTGAGAATGCAGTTTTCCTTGGACACAAAGCCACTTCTCTTCTTCCTCTGTGGGCATAACAAGTGATGCAGTTCTCCTTGGACACAAAGCACTTCTCTTCTTCCTCTATGGGCATAACAAATAATGATTATTAACATTCAGACAATTGTCCAGGAATTGCAAATGGCCAGATTAACTCAAAACAGACAGAAGGAACTGTTTCACACAATTTAGATATGAACATAATTTTCACAGGAAAAAAAAGTACTTTATCTACCAAAAACAAGCTATTTTTTGTTTTATGCTGCTATGCAGGCTGTTTTCCTGATATATAGTAGTTGAACTGTGATTTTTTTCCTACAGATTGAAGTGCCTTTTTTGAATGCTCTTGATTTTAAGGAAAAAAAGGTTATGTTTTGTACACAGCATATTTCCAGAGATCTTTAATCTTTTTAATGACTAAATGCTTTAAGAAGAAACACAGAAATTTGACAGCGATGTTATTTATGCTAAGAAATGAAAGTTACACTACGGACATTGGGTATTTGTGTATTATTCAGCAGTATATTTCCACTTAAATTCATGTCATGGAAATGAATTTTTGTATTTGCTCTTTTCTTAAAATGTTTAAACATTTCTGTAATCATGTATTTTTATTATAACTTAAACACACAAGTATTTGGGTTTGTTAAATATATTTACCTTCCACATCCAGCATAAATTAGTAGTCTGTGGTTATAATTTACAGGTTTTGTATGCATCATTAAAAAAATTAGAAAGCTTAGCACCTAGAAATGAAAATGGTGTTCATAAGTGCATAATTGCCCAGTGTCATTCATTGTATAATATAAGCTAATGGGTTTCTTTCTAAATAAACAGATTTCCAGTTTAAATCCTTGCCAAGTACGCTGACCTTGATGTGCGAAAGATTTTGTTTATTGATTAAATTTACAAAGGAGCTGTCATTAATTGTTGTTTGGCTAAAAATCCACAGACTTAATATACATGAATTGGAAGAATATTGTACAGAAGTCTTGTCTTATTAACAGAATGCAAAGTATATTGTAAGAGTCAAAACAGTGAAAACAAAACATTATAGAAACAGTATTTAAATATTTTACCTACCTCTTAATGGGGCAAGTTCTTTCCCCCCTTTGTTTTTACAACTTATGGCATGCTGTCTGCAGTTTGTTGACAATTGGCTTTTACACTGTTGTATGCCATTGTGCCTATGCCAAAAATATAAATATTATTGTAAACTGCAGATTAGGACATCATCTCACATGACAGTTTTCATAATCCACAAAGTTTAGCATTTCTGTTGTAAGACTGGCAACAGTTGGTTTAGTTTCAAAATTTTTAAACTGGTTTAAATTCCAGTACTTCTGTACTAGTGAATGGTTTAATACAGGAAACCATCATTATTGATGTCATCATAAGATTTATGCAGTGTGGTTGCATATTAATTTTATTGTTCAACCAAACCAGTTCTTAGATTTAGCTGAAGTGGATAAGCTTTCTGCACTCCTTGCAAGTGGGTTGCTGATGATAAGTACTGGTAAAGCAAAATGGAGCCATCTAACAAAACTTAGTTTTCAGCATTTCTTTATATTTTTTACTCATAGTTTGCTAAGTTAAAGTACTTATGAACCAATAGCAGTTGTTTTAAGAACATGTAAAATTATTGCCTCTCTTTTATGGAAACACTAAGACAAATCGTTATTAAGAAAATGGTAATGTCTAGATCATTACTTAAAAATATAGCTTTTTGAGTGCTTGTGCAATAAACACATTTACTTATGTTCTTCTTTTAGCTGGATGTAAAACAAGCTGTACAAGTCTGTCAGTATTTGGCTGCACTAATAACCTTTTTGAAAAATAAGAAAAAACTTTTTTGTCATTTACCAAAATGGTGTATTCTAAATTAGTTTTCTAGTATTATTATTAACTATTTTATTAAGTACATTAAAAAACATACTAAGAAAGAGGCATTTTATTTACTGTTGCATTGCTCTGTTTTATTATGTTTTCCAATGCCTAGACATTACCATTTTGAAAGCTAAAGATGATTTTACAAAATATATATTTGTAGAAAGAATTCACTGGCCATATCTCCAGTTATTTGGAGTTTTACAAACAGTGTTTAATTGAACCAGCTGCCTTAATTTGAATGTTTCTGGATGAATGTTGATATAAAATTGTCTTCATCATGCAGTTTAACAGGTTTTAAAAGATAACTGACATTCTGTTTCTTAGTGATTAACTACAAGATGTTTTAAATAGACGTGATCTAGTAATGTATGGTAATGTTATGGTGCTGGGACACTGTGTTTGACTTTGGGCATACATTGGTCTGTCAGTGTAAATATTTTGGACTGCAACTACTGTATGCTTTCTTGGGCGACCTAGAGGTTCTAGATTTTTCACAGCCTTAAGATTTAAAATAAAGATAAATGTTAAGAGTCTGATTAGATGGTTTATAGGTATGGCTGTATTTTTGAAGTCAAGAAGGCAGAAATTTTCAGTGCCTGGTTGCACTGTCATTAGTTTGTAACTCTAGTAGGCATTTTACTATGTTTAAATTGATACAGTGTGCCTGAGTTGTTCTTAAGTATAACGTAAGACAAAATCATGATAATCATTGGACCCAGGATGAAGGGGGATTTTCTCATATAGTCTCAGGAAATCAAGAAAAAAAAGATACAGCAGGCGGCAGAAGTTTTTTGTACAGACATTATTTACATGAAAGTTGCTATGGATTAACATTCTTCAGTTACAGTATTATTTGCTGAAATTTATGTGGAAATGCTGAAAAATTGATCCTACTAGTAGTTGTGTCATCTTTACTTTCCATTTAATTATAGTTTTGGTTACCCGCTTGTGTTATAATGTGCACATAATGGCTGTTTTTTATTTTTTCTTGAACTCTACGTGCAGTGTCAAAATTTGCTACTGGGCTTTCATAACATAATATGGCCAGAATGACTTTCTTGGGGTGGTGGCTGGCTGTTAATTCTGAATCTCTGAAGCCCTTCAGGGAAATGTGTATTATGCTTCTTAGTTTAAACTATGTTCCTGTTAAAAACAGGCCATATTTTTGTACAAGGGCCTTGTTTCTCCTATAACATTACCTTCCAGTTTTTATGACCATGAAAAGATGTTTTGGAAGTAGGAACAATATTGCATACTTACCAGATTGTTTTATAAAAATATATAGACGTTATTATACTTTTTAACTTAAAAAAGGATGGCATGAAAACTGATCAGTGTGGAAAATGGTACAAAGCTTCCTAATTTTTATGGTTTCAAGAATCAGTCTGTGGTTTGCACTGGGTAAAGAACATTTTCATGGAAGTTGCCGTTTATATACTCAGGTTTGGGAGTTTAATCATTTTATGATGCAGCATGAAGCATGTCATCAGAGTAGCAAATGAATATTGAACTGCAAAATGACTTATTTTTGAGGCACTAAATGAATCCTGACAAAACCTAATCATTCTGAAAGGACACTGAATCTAAAATATGAACATTTGTCTTTATACTTTCTAACCCAATAAATCACTAAACTCATTAAATGCACAGCCCTGCTGTAAACTGACTTTTGTAATCCTGTTTCCTAGGGTGCTTTGTTGTAAACTTTGTAACTAAATGAAAAAATGCTTGAAATTCTAGAAGTAAACTATGCAAACTAAGCTCATGATTTTGTGTTTAAAATTTTTTTTGTTGGGGGAAAAACTTGATGTATGTGGCGAGAGCACAAAAACATGCATTATACGAAGTTGTTCCTCAGTTTTTTCACACATGTATATTTTATGGATTGCAAAATATCTGAACAGAACAACAACAAATAACAGTCATAGAAATAGTTCTTCATTTATGTTAGTAAGCATTATCTTTCAGAGTAGATATTTTGCATCTTCTGTGAATTAGAAACAGTATGAACCAACATATTGCTTCATGCTGTGTTATTAACTTAATTTTGAACCATCACGTATGTCTCCAGAAAGTGATAACATATAGAAACATACAGCCTTACATTGCAAATACTTTACATCTGTTAACTGCTGGGGAACTAATGATCACTGGATTCTGTCATTCAGTCTCAATTAGTCATCTAAGAAGTGCCCATGAAACTGACATCTGCTGCCCAACTGTAAGTAATGAGGAGACCTTTTTATAACACTTCAGTTATTTTCTGTCATTTGCTTAGACTGAACATAGTTCTACACATTTTCCAGCCGTGCCTGCCCATTTTTCCAGCTGTGCCCTATTATGCAGGCTATGCCACAGACATGCTTTTCAGGCTAATAAATTTTAGCCTTTGACTTCAAAGGCTGGTGTATTGTCTTTCTGATGCAAAATCATAACATTTTGAACTGCCCAGCCTGTGTGACTTTAAGTGCTGGTATTAGAAGTTTTTGCCCTGAACCTACTTTTCCTACTTAGTAAAGTCTTCTTTTTCCATGAAGGATCCTTTGCTTAGTGTAAAGTCACTAAGGATGAAGGGATAATGAAATTATGAAGAAAAGGAGGGGGACAATAAAGATAAGAATTAAACAAGCTTGAGTGAAAGGAGGAAAAAGTCTGAAGGCGTGATTTTCTGCCTCTGTCTCTTCAGCTTTTAGCATTTTCAGCATTTATATATTCACCTTGTTTTTTGTTAACATCCTTTGTCTGGTATTTTAATGTACTGCCTTCAGCAGTGTAGCCTGTTGTAATGGCAGTGCCTCCCCAGGTGTAATTGTTTCTCAGAGCAGTGCCTCCACTGGTATAATTACTTCTCAGTGGTGTAGTCTGTTGTAACAACAGTATCTCCACTGGTGCAATCTGTTAAAGTATTGCCTCCGCTGGTGTAATTTCTTCTCGGGGCATTACCTTCAGTGGTGTATTCTCTTGTTAGGACAGTGCTTCCATCTGTGTAGTGGCTTGTCTGTTCAGTGCCTGTAGTGGAGTAATCTCTAGTTAGGATAATTCATGATTGTTGTCCTTTGTCAGGATAGTACAGCTATAGTGTGAATTGTCTGAAGAAGTTTACATATTTTTAGTAAACGAAAGCGCTAACATACAGTTTTTGTTTCCTAGCGTGGTGCTTTTTCCATGTTTTATTTTTTATTAGTTTGTTGAATTATTTAGATAGTGTGATCTCTTGTTAGAGCAGTGTCTCCAGCAATGTAGTCTCTTATCAAGGTAGTGCCTTTAGTAACGTAGTCTGTTGTCAGGGCTGTGCCTTCGTTGGTATAGTCTGTTGTCAGGACAATGCCTTCACTGGTGTAGTCTCCTTTTAGGGCAGTTAATGAGTATAGTCTCTTTTTGAGGACACTGTCTCCATCTGTGTAGATGTTCATTTGATCACTGCTGCAGCAACCTTAGCTATAGGGGTTGTATTCAGCCTAGAATATAACAGACAAATTCCAACGCTTAATGGCACCTTTCCTCATGCTCAGATCATTCAAATAAGTTTGTAGAAGCCTTTGTGACTTTATGTGGTAAAGATATATGGGAAGCATTTTCTGTGCCACATAAACATAATTTCTGTAATCTAACAGCTGAAGAGAATTTAGCTTTGAGTGAACTTCGTCGTGCCAAACACCTTGAAATTCGACCAGCTGACAAAGGTGGTGCCATAGTAGTGATGGACAAACAATATTATTTACAATGAATGTCTTTGATATTAAATGATGATGAAACATATAGAAATATAGATAAATATCTAGTCAAAGTATATGTAGACAGAGTTCATGTTTTTGTTTATGATCTTTTGATGACAGGTTTAATTAATTCTGAGTTGCATGATTATTATTTTTTGTTAAATCTCCTGTTGTGCCGTTGTTGTATGGGCTTCCCAAGATTCATAAGGATCTTTTTGCACCACCTATGTGACCTATTGTTTCTAGCAGAGGTTGGGTCACAGAGCCTCTTTCTATATATATAGAAAAGATGCTCAGACCTGTCTTAGACAGGACAGACACAGTATTATGAGACACCAAGAAATTTTTAGACAATCTTTATACATGGGCCTCAGATTTTAAAAGTACTAAGAATTTTTTATTTGTCACCCTAGATGTAACATCTCTTTTTACTGTAATTTCCAATGATATAGTTCTGGAGAGCATTAGATTTTTTTGAGCACTAGAACAGACTTTTTGCCGAATAAAGTTGAGTTAGTCTTTACATTATTAGAGTTGATTTTAGAAAATAATGTGTTTACCTTTGATAGCAATTATTATGTACAGAGAACTGGTGTAGCTATTTGCACAGCTTGTGCAAATAGCTACGCTAATCTAGTGCTGGCAAGTTAGGAAGTTGATAAATTATTGAATAATAATAGTTTTATACATTTCATCTACTTTTATAAACGTTTTGTAAATGATATATTTATGATTTGGGGTGGTACAGAGGAAGAATTAAAGGATTGTGTTCTTATGCTACGTGGAACCGCCAGTTTTTTTAAGGTTTACATCTAAGGTTTCCAGCAAAACTATAGACTTTCTTGATGTTCATGTTAGCAAGAAAGAATTAAGTTTTTTGTGTACTAAGATGTGTAAAAAAGAAGTTAAAAGGGGCACTTTATTACATAGATCAAGTATGTATCATGCCTATATCAGCAAAAATGTGTTGAGAGGACAATTTTTTTTAGAGATATGAGACTCCATGATGAACTTCATACAGTTTTTTTCTGGACTAAAAACTGAGTTTCTGGACAGGGGCTATAGTGTTAGTGAGATAGATTTGTGTATTGACAAAGAGCTAAGAACTAGGGATGGAAGGGGGAGACCCTATTTTTCCAGGAGCACAGAGGAGGGTAAGTCCTCTTCAGTGAGAACAGCTGACATAGTTAGGAAGAGACCTGTTCTTACATTTTCAAATTATGTCAATATTGTATGTGATGTCTTTAGGAAACATTGATCAGTCTTATTGGCTCAACCAGATGTCAGGAAGATTATTAACATTCAACCTAGATGCAGCTTTAGAAATAATCGTTTCTTAAAACAACAATTGTGTTATAGACATTCATATTCTAAAATTACATATGTATTCACAGCATAAGGATAAGTTCAAATGTGGTTCGTGCTCTGCTTGCAATTATATTTTGTCTTGTACTTCTTATGTACATAATGTTTTTGATACTGAGATTGCTTTAGCTTTTTTTGCTAATTGGAGAACTAAGAGTGTTATGCAGGATCTTCATTGTGTAACGCATTTTGTCTAGGTAAGATCAACCAAGCATTTAAAGGTAGGATTTTGGAACATCTGAATGATATATCTAAAGGTAGAGAGATTAATGCTTTAGCGATACATGTTAAAAACTATGATTCACAACATATGTTTAAGTTTTTTGTACTTGAAGTTATTTATGAAAGTGATAGGAAAGGTGATATAAAGATTGAAACTGAATGTGCTGAATAAAGGTTAATTTTACTATTAAAAGTGTTTGTAGAACCAGGTATAAATTACAGGGTATCTTTAAAACCTCTTTAAGGTCATGCCCGCTACAGCATTGAGTTGGGGGGCTTGGCAGTTTAAGGTGTTTTATTGGTGCATATAGAGGTGACATAATCACTACAAATATGCTTTTTAAATTGATTTTAATGTCTATATTCAATTGGGTTGCCTTATATTTAAAAATTTGCCTGCTTTATTACTTTTACTATGGTCTGAAGAAGCAGTTTTGTACACTGTGAAAGCGCTTACCAGTTCCTTATTAAAGTTACTTGGTCGGATGCTGTGGCAGCCTGGAGTTTCCTTTGCTTTGTATCCTGTGTTTGTTTTACTCTGTGCTTTATTCAGCATTTGGGGTTTTGGTTTTAGACATTTTTGTAACAACATTATCTCCACTAGTGCAATCTGTTGTTAAAGTATTGCCTCTGGTGGTGTAATTTCTTCTCAGGGCAGTGCCTTCAGTGGTATATTTTCTTGTCAGGACAGTGTTTCCATCTGAGTAGTGGCTTGTCTGTTCATTGCCTGTAATGGAGTAATCTCGTTAGGATAATTCATAAGTGTTGTCCATTGTCAGGATAGTGCATCTATAGTGTGATCTCTTTTTAGGGCAGTGCCTCCAGCAATGTAGTCTCCTGTTAAGGTAGTGCCTCTAGTAACGTAGTCTGTTGTCAGGGCTGTGCCTTCACTGGTGTATTCTGTTGTCAGGACAATGCCTCCACTGATGTAGTCTCCTTTCAGGGCAGTTAATGAGTATAGTCTCTTTTAAGGACAGTATCTCCATCTGTGTAGATGTTGATTTGATCACTGTTGCAATAACCTTAGCTGTAGGGGTTGTATTCAGCCTAGAATATAACAGCCAAATTCCAAAGATTAAGGGCACCTTTCCTCATGCCCAAACCATTGATAACTTCAGCTGAAGAAAATCAGCAGTCTAGGTGCCAAGCTCTTCAGAGCTTTCCTGACGATGCACTCCTGTTTCGGGCTTTTGAGGCTCAATGGTCAACTAGCAATGCTTCATTGCTACAATAAATTTTATAATTGAACAGTACTATTTTAACTAAAGCTATTTATTTGTTTTATGCTAGGACTTTACTGTTTTTTGGACTGTCACTTGACTTTCCTGTCAGTTGAAAGATTATGGTTATTTTATTACTTTTAGTGTAAACTTCGATTTTTCTAACATTTACTCTTTTATTAAGAAAACATTTATAAATTGTGTTTAGTGCATGGAACGATTGTATGTTGTGCTTGTCATTGTGTGTTTAAAGTGTCAGCACGCCTTTTTTGATACTTACGTTTTACCGACTGCTGCTATTTTTATATAGGTTTCAGACTTCCTTCTCAACTTTACCATGGAACTTACAGTTCATTGTTTTTTTTTTCCTGCAGTCACATACAAAAAAGAAAAATTCCATTCAGACTTTACCCCTTCAGCTGACACTACTTTAACTCAGCTGTAGACTAGTGTCTCTGCAGTTGCCATTTCTGGTTTCTCAGACCACTCATCTTCTTTCTTAGTTTCCTCCTGTGTAGTTTCTTCAGCCACTGTGGACCTTGAGTTAGATACATCATGCAGCTGTTGGAGTGTCCTTGACAGGCATGGGAGAACCATTCTTGGCAGTCTCTGAGGAAGGAGTGGGGAATGCTTCTCTGCTCAATCAGACTAGGATACCTGTTCACAGGATGATGTCCTTGACAGAAGTAGTCCTGCTTCCGTGGAGATTCATAGGTTGGTACTAGGCTATCGGCCCTAAGGCCTATGCAAGCCTAGCCATAACAATTCCCTGGAAATTTTTTCCCACAATATTTACTTCTCTGGGCCCCTGTCTAGCAGGGCGACTGACATGATCCCCGGGGTGAATTTCCTATCTCCCATCCAATCATCAAGGTTCCTTTTGAAGAGGGCCAATGAGGCGCTCTGCTTGACATGTATGGGCAGTCTATTCCAGAGTATGGGGAGTCTCTGGGTCAGGAACCTATCCCTCCAGCATGTTTTGTTCCTTGTGATAAGGTTTAGATCCCTGGAGCGTGTGGATCTGAGGGATTGGGATTTCTTTAAGTGGAGCATGTCCAACAGCTCAGGGTTTGACATGGCCTTGTATGTTAAGCAGAGATCGCCTCTGAGTAGACGATATGCCACAGAGTATAGCTGAGTTTTTTTAGATGGTCAGCATATGGCATCTGCTTTAGGCCTGTGATTCTTTTAGTGAGGTATTTCTGTGGCCTTTCCAGCTGTTGCAGATGTCTTGTGAGATACATACCAAATGGGGCATTATACTCTATAATGGTTCTAATGAGGGATGAGTGCAGTGGGACAATGGATGAAAAGCCCTTAGTGATGAGGTGTGTCACATAGAAGGCTTTCCTGACTGTTATGGCGATGTAGTTATCGAAAATAAGACCACTGTCCACTTGTGTCCCTAAGTCTCTCATCACACTTTCGATGTTTAGTGTCCTGCCACCTATGTGGTAGTTCATGGGTACATGTTTTTTTCCCAAAGGGGATAACTATACATTTCTTGGCATTAAGCTTGAGCCCATGGCTCTGGCACCAGGCATCTGTTTCTGTAAGGCCCTTTTGTAGAATATCCACATCATTTGGGGATTCAATAATGGCTCCCAGTTTGCAGTCATCTGCAGACTTTGTTAGCCAGAGTCCCCTAGTGTTGGCCTGTACTTCAGAGAAGCAGATGCCAAACAAGAGTGGTCCCAGGACTGAACCCTGAGGTACTCCACTTGTCACTTGTCTGGAGCTGGATTCGGAGTCGGCTACTTTTACAGTCTGGGTTCTGTCAGTAAGCCAGTTGGCAACCCATCAAGTGACGTAGGGATTTATGCCCAGCTTAGTAAGTTTATCTATGATTCCAGAGTGGGGGATGGTGTCGAAGGCCTTGGCGAGGTCCAGATAGGCTGTGTGGACCGCCTTACCCTCGTCCACAGCTCTGGAGACTAATTAGAAGTCAGTCAGATTCAGGAGATAAGATCGGCCCTTCACAAACCCAAACTGGGTGGGGTCCAGTGTCTGGAGGTTGCCAATGTCTTTGTTTATAAGTTCCATGATAATGCGTTCCATGCCTTTGCAGATCAGGCTTGTCAGACTGATGGGACGGTAGTTCCTGGGATCCAAGGCTGAACCTCCCTTGTGGAGCGGGATAACTGTAGCTGTGCGCCACTCAGTGGGAACAAAGCCTGAGGTGAGGCTATGATTAAACATGACACTTGGGTGGGGTGCCAGTTCATTTTGTAGTTCATGTAGTACACAGCCTGGGATGTCATCTGGTCCCATGGATGCTGAATTCTTAGCTTTGGAGAGTGCTGTTTCTACCTGTGTGGCTGTGATTATCGGAATTTGGCAATCTTTTGGTATTGAGATGGGCCCTTTAGGGGATGAGAGGGGAGTGAAGTTGGCACTAAATCGATCTTCCAGGATATTGGCAATATCCTTGGGATCAGTATATTTAATGCCATTCTGTTGTAGCTCAGAGCAGATCTGAGAATTGTCATTTAGATTCTTAACATAACTAATAGAATGCCTTGTGGTTGTCTTTGTAATCTTTTGCAATTTTATTTTCGTAACTAGCTTTTGAGGATTTTATGAGGGATCTCAGCTTCTTACTGAGGCTGGTGAGGGAGTTTTTTGCATCCTGGGATTTTCCTCTTTTCTGCAACAGTTTCTTCCTTCTGTTGTATAGTTTTTTATAGCAGCGGACCACCAGATTGTCTTCCTTTTTTTGGAGAAGAGCATCTTGGTTCTATTTGGGATGGCACGATTCATGCACGAGTGGATGTGCTCCTACAGTGCCTTAGTGCAGGATTCTGCAGTCCAACTTCCAGATCCCATCTGCGTAGGTATTGTGAAGTTTGTCACTTCTGACTTCAGTAGCATGAAGTTGGCTTTGGAGAAGTTTTTTTAGGAGGTTTCCTTACTGGGGGGGTGGGATGTGGATGTCAAGGGTGATTTGCTTATGGTCAGACCTGACCAATGAGGGGGTGACCACTAGTGTGGAGCATCTATCTCCCATGTTGGTAATGACCAGGTCTAGGATATTGGAGCCCCTGGTGGGACAATTGATTAGTTGATCCAGGGCATTGGAAGAATTCCAAGAACCGTTGGGAAAAGGAGTTGGTACCCAAGTAGTTTTCCCAATTAATGGCAGGGTAGTTGAAATCACCCAGTATTAGGGTGTTTGGTTGTATCGTAATATTTTCCAGTATGTTTAGGAAGGTGTAGTGATAATCTTGGGGTATGGTGGGGGATCTGTAGCAAGCTACAATTTGGATTGCAGTCTTACCTAGTGTTAGTTGCACCTGGAGAATTTCAGATGCATTGTGTTGGGCAACTAGCCTGGAGGTGTGAATATCCTTGGTGAATATGGACACTCCTCCACCTTTAGTGTTTCGATCTTGGTTTTGTGGCCAAAAAGTGTGGAAAGAATTGTAGCCTGGTATTGCAGGAGAGCTCTCTGGAGCCTTGAACCAGGTCTCAGTCACTGCACAGATATCGATGTTCTCCATTTTTAGGAGTGCCTCGAGAGACTGCATTATGAGGTTTAGACTTCTAACATTGAGAAGCATTACCTTCAGATTTTGCATGCTTGTATCTGTTACGGTGGTGGTTTTATCCTTTGAACCTTGCCTAAAAAAGGCACTATAGGGGTGGCAAGAGCTTTAGCCAGTAACCTGAATCCCAGGGGTGACAGGTGCAGACCATCTCTGGCAAAGCATCGTGGTTTGTCGATCATGTCTTACCAGGCAGACAAATCCTGTCAATAAGATGCAGAAAGTGCGATATTTATCATCTTCTGTCTCTGTTACTTTATTGTGATGATTTATTGGGCTTAGCTCAGAGCTTAGTTCAGGATCTTAACCCTTCTCCATCTGGATTTACTGGTAAAAGAAAAAGGAATTCTGCACTAATGAAGATTCTTAGTGTGATGATCAAGGAAAATTATCAGAGAACAACTTCTGTTTTTTTCTCCTTAGGAAACTGAATCTGAGGAGAGTATTTTTTCTGAATGTCCCTTGGAAAACTTTGCTAGGATGAACCAATTGTTTCAATGAGAGGTATTCCTTATTTCTTTAAAAATATTATGATTTATTACAGCTGGAATTTTCCCAGTCTACTCCTGTTCCTCTTGTTCTTCCAGCCTTGGAGAATGTTTTGATTACAGTCTAGAACATGCCTGAAAGCCAGTCCACAGCCCCTTAGAAGGCAGATTTAGTGGATAAAGTTCCTTAATCTTGCTTTCCTATTTTTTCTAAACCCAGATCGACTCTGAAGTTATTTCCTTGGCAAATCCTTCTGCAGCTAAACATTCTGACAAGGATGGAACAGCTTTTGATAGACTTGGGAAAGGATTGTATTCCTCTGCCACTCTTATTTTTATGACTTTAAAGTGTTTTTTCATGCATTCATAACTTACTTGTTATACCACCAAATGTGCTGCATAAAGCACTGATGTGCATTTTCATGATATCAGCAAATGTTTTTAAGCTTTCAAAAACTTTGTAAAATGGGTTTTCCTCACACCAGTGACACTGAGGTTTAACACTGATCTTTAACTTCAGTGACATCAACTGAGGGTAAAATATGATACATCTACTGGCTTTAATGGACTGTCATCTTACATGATGTCATGTAGGGAAACAATAAATTTATCTGAGGTATGTTTTTCATAAAAAGTTTACAGAGCATTTAATTAAAAATTACCCATATAACAATGAATATACCTGTGCAAAATGTGTTGTGGCATTTAACTCAGTAGATTCCATAATGCAGTACTGTATCTTGGCAGGGACACAGATGGGATCCCAGGGATATATTTTTTCTGTTTCCCATCCAGTCGTCCTGGTTCCTCTTAAAGGGGTACTGTGCTTGACATGGAGAGGGAGTCTATTCCACAGATGGGGGAGTCATTGGGACACAAATTTATAATGCCAACAAGTTCTGTTAATGTCACAGACCAGGTTGAGGCCTTGCGTGTGGGTTGCGCGAGTGGAGTTTGACTTACAGATATGTGCAACTCCATCAAGGCTGAGTTTGAGACGGCTTTGTATGCCAGACACAGGTCACTGCTACAGTAGCTGCTCCATCCCTCCATAACTCTTGTTTTTGTGTGATTTTTGTTGCCGGGGTGAAAACATTGATTTATCATTACCTAGAATTAATCTCCTTCAGGGCTGTAGCCTTGTTGTTTCAGATGGCATGAAAGATATGAAGTGCTTGGCTCCCTAACCACTGATTTTTCTACAGTGCAGCTCAAGCTGTCAAAAGTCTGAATGCTTAGAAGATGCCCTTAAACTTTGGAAGATTACCTGATGTTATATCCCAGGTATGATATAACCCATATAACTAAGGCTACTGCAGCAGTGAGCAATCAAATATCTACTGTTATGCTAAGTTTGCATAACGAAACTGCACTTTTCTTGATTGGGCAGTGATTCCACTAGTACAGTCTCTTGTTAGGATAGTCCCACCAGTAGTGCATTCCCTTCTTGGGGCATTCCTTTCAGCAATATAGTATCTTGTCAAGGAAGTGCCTTCACTGGTGTACTCTGTTGTCAGTAGAGTGCCTTCATTAATGTAATGTCCTGTCAAGGCAGTGTCTCCACTGTTATAGTCTCTTGTTAGGTCAATGCCTGCACTGTTACTGTCTGTTGTTAGGACAAAGCCCCAACTGGTGTAGTTTGTTATTAAGACAGTGCCTCCATGGGAAGTTCAATGTCCTTTCCTGAATTACTGACCTATGAGTCATCCCTAGCTTTAGTGGCATATGTTTTCCAGACACTGAATAAATCCAGTTACATGAAATGTGACTTAATCTGTAAAACCCTTCCCCCAGAGCACCATTTATTACTGAGTTCTGCAATCATGTTGGTCAGCTATACAATGAAGTAAGTTGTTGTCAGCTCCTGTGTTACATTTTCTCTTCCTGGGTTAGATAGCTTATTTGATGCAGGCTGTGGCTTATGTGTGCATATGTTAGCCTGTTTTATAGCAGCAACTCCTTGGATGTATGCATCACCAGTTTACATTTCTGTGTTTCATCCAGTGATGATATGCCAGTTGTCTGCTGGAACAACAAACTTTCATTTTTAGAGGCAGAATCCATAAGCATAGTTTCACTGTCCTTCCAGGATGTGTCCCAAGTATCTTCCATGTCATTTCAAGTTAGTCCACGAAGATTTTAAGACTGCCATTGGGTCAGCTTTACAACTCAGCAGGCACTGTCAGTATCAGTATTCATGGGGAAACAGCTAAACAGATAAGACACAGGTCTCCTTTATATCTTACCTCTCGTTCTTCCTTCCTTCTTTTCCCAAGAAAGGTAAGAGCATGAAAAGGGGTAGATGATTGAAGAGATTTTTCATATTGCTTCATATGGTTGGATGTCTCTGCTGGTCATTTCATTTCTTAAGATTAAATTTAATATTTTTATTAATACTAAAGTTGTATTTTCAAGATGAGTTTGACAATCATGAAGCATTTAAGTGACCTGCATTTTGTGATGGTCATGGGACCGAGTGAAAGTAAAGAATATGTGATCTTATGTTGATAATCTTTATTCTATCCTCACAGATGGTATCGGATCCGATCGTTAGGATCCGACTCTGCTGATGCTACAGCTCACAGGCACCAGATCTCTCAAGCTTTTCCCTTACCAACAATGCACCGTGCCAACTACCTCAGATCTCGTTTGCTGCTTCTAGCTAATGGACGTAGTCTACCAGTCTCTCTCGAGCTGTATTAGATAGGTAAAGTTTTTTTCTTTGAAAATTCGCTTATTGAAGATTTTCTTCTCCTTAGCTTACCTTGTAACTTTTTAAGTCTTCCCTGTTTGTGGTTTACGATCTTCTTCCTTTCTGTATTCTTCCTTGCCCTTACGACTTCATTGTATTTCTGACATAGCATTGTTGGTATTCCCTTGCCTCCTCTTCTCCTCTACTGTACATGATGATTGTAATCTTTTTGTCTGCTTTTCTTCAGTCTCCTTTCGTACTTGGAACTTTTAGATACTAATGTTAGTATCTTCCTCCTTCTTATGAATTGGTCATAGTTCTTACCATTGGTGGTATTCTTTCTCCTTCTTCCTTCAACTTGTTAAAAAAAAAAGTTACTTACTGTTTTCCCTTTCTTATCTATTGAAATTTGACGTATAGTTATTGTGGAAATATATTTTACACAATGAGTGACAAACCTGCAGGTTTTAAGAAATGTTCCAAATGTGGACATAAGATGTTCTTCATGTTTCACTGTTGCAGTCATTACACTTGGGTTATCCTGCCAGGGGTAGCCCTCAGTCGGCTCGAATGCCAGAGACTTAGTATTTCTTCGTCGATTGCTGTCGCTCCAGGGCTGATGTCAGGTCGTCAGTGGTATAAAAACAGGCAGCCGATGCCATTACATCAGTCTTTCTTGCCAAGGAGCCCAAAGCAGAAGCAGTTCACACGAGTGCCCGGTCGGCCACTACCTGAGTTTTCATTTCCAAAATTGAAGTTGAAGTCTTCTAAAGCTAAGTACCCCATTGGGGATCCTTTTTTCTTGCTCTAACCGATGTCAGAAAAAGTTAACAATTGTCTCGCCTGTGGAAAGCAAATGCCACACCGAGAGTTCCATTCTTACTGCGTCACCTGTTTAGGCCCAGACCACGATGTCCCTCACTGCCGGTTTTGTGCCTTAAGTGCCTGAACTATTCATCGTCGGGCCCTTATTGTCGCTAAATACTTTCGCTCTCCGTATTCTGAAATGGCTTCAGTAAGTCATCCGACTACCGATCTTACGAAAAAAAAGTAAAGATAAAGACAGAGACAGACCGCACAGGTCTAAAACTGCCGACGACATTTCTGTAACTAGTTGCCAGTTGGCCTGTGTTCAGTGAGGTGCTTTCGGAGCCCCTGATGCCAGCATCGATGGATTTGCAGGCCACTACCAAGACCCGTGAGACTCTTTTTTGACTACGGAACCTGCGGATGTCTCTACCTTGGATGGGTCCGGAGCCACTGTGCAGGCACCATATTCTAAGGAATTTGTTTGCACTACCGATATTCGACACAAATCGATGACTTCTTTTGTGTCTTCAGTTCTTTCTAAAACCACCGAGTTTCTAAGGCCAAGAGTATGAGCTGTGCCTAAAAGACTGACCCAGACTCACCCGCCTGCTTCCATGCCACAATCACAGATGCTTAAAATGGCAGAAGACCTTATCATGCTGCTTAGGGGAAGCCAGCCTTCCCCTGCTAAAAGAAAGACTTGTCCCCAGCACACTTATCTGACCAAGAGTCCAACGACTCTGAGGGTTCTGATTATGAAGACATGCCTTTATCTGCTTATGAGGATTCAGATGCAGAGGAATCCATTCCTTCTGCCTCTCCTTCAGAGGATTTTTCTGTTGGTGAAACCCTGCATACTTTGAGAGAGCACTTCCATTGGGAATGCCAGGATTATCCTCAGTCCAAAAGGAGACTCGGGGAATTTTTAGTTTTACCACAGCACAGACCTTTAGCTATACCCCATGATCTGGATGATGTCTTTATAGAATCCAGTCTAATTCCTGATACTTTACCTCCTGCACCCAGGAAACCTGACAGGTATTACAGATTCCCTGAATTACACAAATTTCTTTTCAAGAATCCTACTGCTGACCCAGAGGTCATCTCCCAAGGGCCTAAAGGAATAAAAACAACTACAGCTAAGAATCCCACCCCCTCAGACAGGGATTCTCGAGCTTTAGACAAATGGGGTAAAAAAGTATATACCTCTGCAACTCTTTCCATTAGAGCATTAAATTGTCAGTTACACATACTGAAATACCAGCAACATGCCATGGAACTCATTAAACAAAAATTTTCAACCTTCCCAGACTGTGCAGAAAATAAAGATTTACAGGAACTTATGCATTTTGCAAGCCAAATCAGTAAGCATACCATGCAATGTGGGTTTGACGCCCTAGAAGCATCCTGCAGGGCAGCAGTCACAGGCTCTGTACCTAGGAGGCATGCTTGGCTTAAGGAACAGTCCTTGCCAGATCATGTCAAATCAAAATTATTGGATGCACCACTGAACAAAGACAATCTGGCACCAAAGCAGAAGAGGTTTTAAAAAAGATGGAAGAAAAAGCTAAGTCTATGCAAACAGTTAAAGACGTTTTGTAAGTTCATCCTCTTAGATTCAGTAGGCATTGCCCTTCAAAACATTGGTCCTTTCCAGCCCCCTCAAGGCCACCTAGGGATAACAGAGCCCCCAGACAGCAGTTTCAGGGTATGCACAAATCTAAGCAATGGGGTAGCTCCACTTCTAAACCAGGGAGTGCTAAGCCACCCCCTTATAGAAAGAATTCTCAATGACTCCTCAACTCCTCCTCTCACCTCTGCCCATCTGCTCGTGCCCCTAGGAGGAAAACTTGCCTCCCATGCAGAAAACTGGGCCTCCATCACCAACGACCGATGGGTCCTCAACATAGTGTCCCAGGGGTACAAAGTTTATTTCCACACGTTGCCAACCCCAAAGGGATACCCAGATCTTCCTCCAACCAGTGGGCAGAGGCACATAACCATGTTCATTCCCTGCTCTCCATGAGGGCAATTCAGCCTTGTTCCTGCAGATCAGATAAGCCAAGGGTTCTATTCCAGATTTTTCTGGTACCCAGAAAAAAGGGCACCCGGCACCCAATCTTAGATCTATCTATTCTAAACACCTTCCTGGTGGTACCAAAATTCAAAATGCACACACTGCAGCAGCTTCTCCCTTTGCTGTCCAAAGTTGCTTGGTTAGCCACTCTAGACCTCAGAGGCCTATCTGCATATACCAGTCAGAGAGTCTTGCAGAAAATATCTATATTTCAGGGCAGGATCTATGCATTATCAGTCCTCTGCACTTCCCTTTGGCTTATCCACTGCTCCCAGAGTTTTCACAAAATAGCTGCTTTTTGCAGACAAAGAAATATTTAAATCTACCCTTGCTTAGACGACAGTCAGGAAAAACTGTTACAGCACCTGACATTTGTAAAGGACCTACTAACCTCAATGGGGTACACTATCAACAAGAAGAAATCCAAACTAGTCCACAGTCAAAAAATTATATTCCTGGGAGCAAGCCTGGACACAGCATCCCAGTTGGCATTTCTAAGTTCAGACAAACAAGCCTATCTGACAGGCTACTTCTTTCAACTGGCCCCTAGAACCCAGTTATCCGCAAGGAAAATCCTGCAAGCTCTAGGGTTCATGGCCTCCTGCATTCTACTAATTCCATATGTCAGACTGCATATGAGGAAACTTCAGTGGTACTTAAAAAACCTTTGGTGTCAACATTCTCAGGACCTGGAAACTATTATACCTATGATAGCCTGTCTAAGAAAAGACTTTCTTTAGTGGGCAGTAGCATGCAACCACAACAAGGGACTTCCCTTTTCACAACCCCACACCGCCCAGACCCTAGCCACAGACTATACCTGGGGTGCTCACCTGGATGTCAGGTGCATTCAGGGCCACTGAAGCCCAAACCAAATCAATCTGCACATCAACCAAAAAAGAGATGCTAGCTGTTTAGCATGCTCTGACAGCTTTCAGATCCCTGCTCTCTCCAGGCCCCCTAATAATCAAAAGTGACAACACCACAGTAATGTGGTACATCAACAAGCAGGGGGAACCCACTCTTACCCACTCTGCAGGTTAGCCATGACCCTTTGGAACACGGCCTCAGCCATGCATATTCATCTGCAAGCTCAATACTTGCCAGGCAACCAAAACTCTCTGGCAGACAACTTAAGCAGAAATCTCCTGAACCCACGAGTGGTAATTAAACCACAACACCTTTAACCTTGTGACCCAAAAATGGGGTACCCCAAAGGTGGACCTATTTGTCTCCCCCTACAACCACCAGCTCAGCAAATTCTGCACCAGGGAACCTCACAGCAAGGCCTGGAAAGTGGATGCCCTATCCTTCCAGTGGGCAGACCTCTCAATGTATGCATTTCCCCCTCTACCTCTTCTTACCAGAGTATTACTCAAAATAAAGGAGGAAAGACCAAGGGCAATCCTGATTGCCCCAGACTGGCCATGCCAACACTTGTACCCACTACTGCGCAGTCTGTCCCCATTGCCTCCATGGCACCTTCCCCAGATTCCAACTCTCCTGACTCAGCAGGACGAAGAGTTCTTGCATCCACAATTGCAGACCCTGGACCTAGCAGCCTGGCTTATTCTTTGACTTCTCCGGTGGCCAGCCTAAGCAAACAAGTCCTAGATGTCATGCGTGAAGCCAGACGACCCAGTACTAGAAAATTCTATGCTGACAAGTGGAAAAGGTACAGTTCCTGGATCCAAACTAAAGGAGCGGACCCAGCACAGCCCTCCTTACCTCTCATCCTGGATTATGTAGCAGAACTACTCCACGGGGGCCTATCCTTCTCTTCCATTAAAATCCATGCCTCTGCCATGTCTGCACATTACAGCATGAGCCACCTCTCTTTTCATACCCTCTCATCAAGCAGTTCCTGGGAGGGGCTAACAACTTAAGGCCACCAAGAAGAGCCCCTACCCCTGCTTGGGACCTTAACTTTGTATTGGAAAACCTCACGCTCCCCCCCCCCTTTGAGCCTGCAGCTTCAGCAGAGTTAAAGTTCCTCTCTTGGAAAGCAGCCTGACTTCTGGCCATCACTTCAGCTAGAAGGGTGTCTGAGCTACAAACACTTATGGCTGTGGAACCTTTCATCATTTTTCATGCTGGCAAGGTCTCACTCAGGACTAACCCAACCTTCATGCCTAAGGTGCTGTCTAGTGTGGCTCTCAACCAATCTTTTAATTTGCCCACCTTTTTCCCTAAACCTCAAAATAAGGGGGAAAGGATCCTGCACTCTTTAGGTGTGCACAGACAGCTCAGATTCTGCCTGGACAGGACTAAGCCCTTTAGGAAATCTGACCAGTTACTAGTCAGCTTTGCACCAGGGGCAGAGGGCAAAGCCATATCAAAACAACCATTTCCAAATGGATCGCACACTGCATCCATTTCTGTTACAAACACCATGGGAAACCACCTCCACAGGGGGTCAGAACACATTCTACTAGGGCAACTTCAACCTCTAACAGCCTTTCTCACAGGGGTCCCTACCAAGGACATCCTGGAAGCTGCAACATGGAGTTCTGTTCATACCTTCACCAAGCATTACCACCTATCTTTTCAAAATCCAGGGTAGGCTTTGCAACCACAGTCCTGCAGGGCATACTAGCCAGCCCCATCTCTTCTTGACTGCCTCCACCCATTCCTCAGCTTTGGGAATCAACCCAAGTGTGATAACTGCAACAGTGAAACATGAAGAACATAGTACAGTTGTGTACACTTACCATAAATGTAGATGTTCAAGTGTATTCACTGTTGCAGTCCTGGTTTCCCACCCTCCAGCCCCCGTCTCTCTCTCTCTCTCTCTCTCTCTTCCTCACCCTTACAGGGCTATTGGTATTTACTTTCTACTAGTGGAGTTATTCCACCATAACTTAGCTCCCTTTTGGGGGCTCCTGACATTTAGGGCAAGAAACACTGATGTAATGGCGTCGGCTGCCTGTTTTTATACCACTGACGACGACCTGACGTCAGCCCTGGAGCGACAGCAACCAATGCAGAAATTCTAAGCCTCTGGTATTTGGGCCGGCTAAGGGCTACCCCTGGCAGGATAACCCAAGTGTGATGACTGCAACAGTGAATACACTTGGACATCTACATTTATGGTAAGTGTACACAACTGTACTTTGCCTATCTCAGACTCAGACTCACACTCCCTTTGTGTGTACTGCCTGGGTCCATTACACTTAAAGGAAGATTGCTCAATTTGTCAGAGATTTAATCAGCGTGCCTTAACTGAACATAAAAATAAACTGATATTAAAAGGTCTCCTTCCTTACTGTTTTGAAGAAGCCATATCCCAGTCTCCAAAGTCAAACCCTTCTACTTTGTCAAAATCTTCCTCAGAGTTTTCACAGAAATGGAGTGCTAAACATCCGGTCTCAACCCCGGATCAGAAAAAGATGAAACCTTCGGATCTGACTGCTCCTTTGGATCCTACGACTTCTAAAATGAATACTATAGTTTCAGCATAATTCAAGTTGGATCAGACACAATCTTTGGATCAGACACAGCCTTCAGAGACTCTATATTGTCCTCATACTAGATATTCTCCATCTGTTGACCCAGTGCCAGACAAGCTTCCATCAACTTTTTTGCAGAGGCCAGCATCCCCTTCCACTCTGCTTGTTCTTCCAGAAGTCTCACAGAAGAAGATGTGGAGAGATTGGTGAGGAAGATTCTCTCAGCTGTGGGACAGATTGGCTTTCCCTCGGCCCCTACACCTCGGTCAGGTGGTGTGACCTTCCACCACACCACCCTTGCAAGTTTCTCCTCTGACACCATCTGCTGTCTTAGAGTTTCAAGATCCCAGTCATCCGGATCCATTAGTCTTGGATCCAACATCTCTGAGACCTTCTATCTTTTCGGCTCAGGAGAGGTCTTGGAGCTGAAGCCTGCCTGTTGCGTCTGGGTTGCAGCATTCGACTCTGAAGTTTTCGGAGCCGTCTCTTTTTCACAGCACCTCGGGGGGGGGAGGTGCTGACGGATCAGAGAGAGGAGGCAATTTGAAACCTCATTTCTCAGACCAGAGCTTCTCTCTGGATCCTTTGAGCTGTGCCTTTGAGGCTGTGAAGAGAGTGTTCACTGCCTTGGCAGCCCTGATGGAGCCTTTCATCTTGGATCCTACCTATTCCGGCATGATGCCTCAGCATCTGGAGCCTCAACTAGATATCCTGTACTGAAACCTCAGGTTTCCTGTCAGGGAATTTTGACTTCCCCTTCTGAGACTTTCCCAGAACATCCCACTGAGGAAGTACCCAGGAAAAGGATGTGCAAGAGGAAGCACCCAGACTCCCCACAGGAGTCTGTCATTGAAGACACGGATTTCGACGAAGGGGAAGGGTCCCCATGGTCACCTTCTGAAGATGTCCCCTTCAGAAACATACTAGAAACCCTGAAACAGAGAGGTGGCTGGACATCCTCCACCCCTACACTGGAGGAATCCATTCTTCTAGAGGCTTCCAGTACAGACCGTCTACTTCCTTGGTGACTCGGCCTGCTGACAAGCTTGTAGACATGATCTGTAGGCAGCCATGAAAGGAGCCTGACTCCATAGAGCCAATACCTTGGAGACCAGACAGGATAATGGCACCACCTGCGGTCAGACAGTTTTGGGGGAAGGAGGTTCCAGTTGATGCCTTATTTGTTGTGGTGGCCACAAAGAAGGAACTAGCTGAGAGTTCCACTGTCCATTCCCCCAAGGAGTCGCAGGTGATGGACAGACTGGGGAAGTGTGTCTTTGCTTCAGCAACTTTTGCATTACGACCGCTGAATTATCTGGCACATTTTGTTAGACTTCAGAGAGATTTGACCAAAGAGTTATCAAATACTCTCTCAGGAACGTATCTGCAGAGGTTAAGGATTTAATAGCTTGTAGGGTTGCCAACTGAGAAGTTATTTCCCATAGTTCAATGTGGTTAATTTCCAACATAGCAGAAGGAACCTCAAGAGCTGCCGGTTCAGGCATTTCCATGAGGAGGCATGCCTGGATGCGCTTATGTGACTTTGCGGAGCCATTCAAGTCCAATTTCATCAATGCTGCCTCTGACGAAACAACCCTCTTTGGTCCTAAAGTGAAAAAAATGCTTTCCAGGTGTGAGAAAGATGGTAAGACCTTGTCTGTCATGGGTATACATTTTTCGGCCTCCCAGAGATCCTTCTGCAGGAATCAACAGAATGGCTGGAAAATGTGGTTTAAAAAATCCCAAGGTCCATTCCATGACATGTGGAGGAAGTGCACCAGAGGCAGAGGGGGGAACTCCAATGGACGTTGTCACCCTCATGGCAGAGGTGGACCACAAAAACAGGGTTCATGAGAATCTTTCTTTGATAAACCTATCAGTTCTCCTGACTGGAGGCCCTATTATGAACCTCTGGAGATGGTCAGGGGAAGATTGTCCCTGCACCAGAGAGTCTGGCTAGAATTAGCAAAAGATACTTGGGTGCAGAGGATTATATCTGGAGGATATCCTTCTATTCTCATGTTGCAGTATTCATTACAGTAGGGATATGGCTGCCTGCAGCACTGTACATCCGGCCAGTATACCAAAGTCTTCAGTAAGGGGTACGTGTGACATAGCATGCTATTGCCATAAACCAACGGCTATAAATGTGACATCTGCACGTACTCAAGTCAGAACTTTCCTGCCGCAGTGATTGTCAGATGTCCAATCGCCAGCTAGAGGTGTTTACCATATGTTCGTTATCATTCGACTGCCCGCTTTCAGATAAGTTGATTTATTCTTACCTTATTGTTAGCATTTTTCTGTATTAGTTTTTCATGACTTCTAGGAAGGGCAAGTGTGCTTGTGGAAGACAGAGTCCACACAAGGACACTCATGACCAGTGTGTTTTTTGCTTAGGGGAAGAGCATGGTTACAAGAACTGTGGTATTTGCCAATCATTTGTCCCTAAGACCCTTAGAAGTCATTTAGCTTCCTTGAAAATACATTTAGAAAATCACAGGTTCCAACTCCTGGCCTTAGGTATGGAGGGTGCGGGAGGTCCATCAGATGAGCCACCTAAAAAGAAGGCCAAGAGAGCTAGGCCTGAAATGCTTTCTGCACCTCAGCCATCCGCCGACTCTCTTGAGGTGAGTGAGAGCCCAGAGACTTCTCAGATCTCAGATTTACCTTCTGAGCCGGGAACCTTATTGGAAGCCGGTTAAGTGGAAATCCTTGGTAGGTCTGCTGAGGTTTGTGAGCCATCAGGGCCTGATGGTGAGAGGGAACCACGGCTCCCTGATTCTGATAGGCCTTCTGCTCCCCTTCCTACAACCCCGACATTGGCCATGCGGCCTGATAAATCTCCAGGTCCTCTCAAGAGAAAACAGAAGCTTAAGCACCCTGCTAATCCACATTCTACTGACTGGGAAGTTTTCTCCCAAAACTTGTTCAAGGCCTTTCAGGCTTTTCAGCAACCTCAACCTCCTGTCTCTGGCCCCTGTTTGGTTGATTCCGAAGAGGACACCTCCTCATCTGATGAATCCCTTTCTTATTTATCTCAAATTGAATCTCCTAAAGATTTTGTTACCCAAGAGGAGGATTCCTTGGCACCTGATTCCCCTGGTGAAGAATTCTCTTTTGGGGACACTATCAATTTAATGAGAGAACATTTCCAATGGGATGTTTCAGAAATTTCTGACACTAAAAGAAGGTATTTTGAACTGTTGCAAATGGACCAGCCTTCCCCCTCTGCTTTCCCTCCTGTGCAGCCAGCCTTTCTGGATGCCTTCCAGGCAGCCTCCCAGGCTCCTGAGTCTCAACTCCCAGCTTCCAAGAGACCTGATAGGTTTTATAAAGTTCCCCCTCAATTTCAGTTTCTCTTCAGAAACCCTCCAGCAGACCCTGCTGTTGTAGTAGTTTCTGCAGACAAGTCATCCAGGCAGCTACCTTCTACTTTTCTGTTCCCTACAGACAGAGAGAGTAGATTTATGGATAGACAGGGTAAAAAGATTTATACATCTTCTACCCTCTCCATAAGGACGTTAAATTATCAGACTCACATGGCATGATTTGTACTACACACTCTAGCCAAGGCCTCCTCTTTGGTTTCTGATCTTACTGACTCTCCTACCAAGACTCAACTCATGAATCTTCGTATAGCAGCTTCTCAAGTAACCAGACACTCAACCAAGTGTAGTTATGATGCTGTGGAGGCTTCTAAGTCTGCCACATTTGGTTTAGTCCTTTGTAGGTATTTATGGCTTAGATTACAGCCTTTACCTCTTGATTTTCAGGCTAAGCTGTTAGACGCCCCTTAGATAACTCAGCATTATTTGGGGCTGCTTCTGGTGAGCTTTTTAAATCCTTACAGGAGAAAGGTAAGGAACTCCAGAATTTGAAACATCTTGTTTCACCTGTTCCTAGATACCATAGAAACTACCCTCAAAATACTTATTTTGTTAGGAGGTGGTCTACTCCTCCTACTACTCGGTCTAGGGGAAAGAAACACTCTAGACAAGCTACTACCCCTAGAACATCTGCAGCCACCACTCCTTCGTTTTGTAGGCAACTTGGTCAAGACAGCACTCCCCTTTTGTGACTCAGACCAGCTGCCTTTGTCACACCCCTCTGTCCCTACACCTCACTCTATCCCTCCCCTCCTGGTAGAAGATCACCACCAACCAGTGTGTATCCATCATCCAGAATGGATGTTTCATGGCTTGGTGGGCTCTCCCAACTTTCCAAGGTTTATCACAACCACCTGCTGTGACTTTTGGCTTTTCCCGGTTAGGGGTCGCCACAGCGGAACTCCAGTCTGCTAATGATCGGCAGTTGATTTTTATGTACCGAGTTGCCAGCCCTGACGCACAACCTTCAACGAAGGTACGCCCATTCATGCATGTCTCCACATAGAAGACGCTCTAACTGAGAGTCGAACTGGACAGCGTCTTACTGTGAGGCGACAACGCTACCGCAGAACCACCACCGCGGAATCTTTTACCACAACCACCAAAAACTCAAATTCAACTCTTCACCTCCATCTTAAGACAACTTTTAAGTCAAGGCACTATTCCGCCAGTTCCTCCACAGCACATGGGCAAGGGTTTCTACTCCAGAATGTTTCTGGTTCCAAGAAAGAATGGTCCCTGGAGACTAATCTTAGACTTGCCCTACCTCAATCTGTTCCTCAAGGTACCCACCTTCAAGATGCTTTCTCTACAGACATTACTGCCTCTTATCCCACCCCAGGCCTACATGGTCTCAGTAGATTTGAAAGATGCTTATCTGCATATTCCCATTCACCCTTCATGCAGAAAATTCCTATGTTTTTCAATAGGCTCCTCTCATTTTCAATTTTCTGCCTTGCCTTTTGGTCTCTCTACTGCACCCAAGGTCTTTACAAAATGTTTAGCCCCACTGATAGCTCACTGCAGGCTGTTGGGCATTCAGATTTATCCATATCTAGATGATCTCCTCATTCTCCACAAGGACCCTCACTCTTTAACACTACATCTGCATCAGGTCTCCAGCATCCTGGAAACTTGTGGATTCCCTCTAAATTTACAAAAATCTCAGCTCACCCCCACCCAGGACATAACCTTTCTGGGTTGCAGGATACAGACAGTTCTAATGACTGCCTTCATTCCCCAACAAAAGATAGACAGCTTGCTTCAGTACCTCCTATCACTGCGTCATCTCTTATCCTTGACAGACAGACAGTTCCTGAAGCTCCTAGGGCATATGGCTTCTCTGATCTCTATGCTTCCACTGACCAAACTTCACATGAGGAAATTGCAGTGGTGTCTGAAAAATCTCTGGTGCCAACACTTTCAGTCCCTAGAGGCAACCATTCCTCTTCTGCCATGTCTGAAAAAGGAACTCTGCTGGTGGATCTCACAAATTCACCTCAATCAGGGAGTTCCCTTACAAACTCCTACTCCAGTACAGCATCTCTACACAGATGCCTCAGACCTGGGTTGGGGAGCTGTGCTGCATCTCCCCTCCAGCCAACACAAAGGTACAGGGCACATGGTCCTCGAAAAGACTACAGGATCACATGAACATAAAAGAAATGAGGTCCTTACTCCTGGCTCTACAGACCTTTCAGCAGCTTCTGCTATCAGGCACACAGAGTCATCACAGACAATATGACTGTCCAATGGTATGTCAATAAGCGGGGGGGGGGGGCAAAATCCTACCCTCTATGCTCTCTAGCAATTCA
Source organism: Protopterus annectens (assembly GCF_019279795.1). Classification (NCBI taxonomy): domain Eukaryota; kingdom Metazoa; phylum Chordata; order Ceratodontiformes; family Protopteridae; genus Protopterus; species Protopterus annectens. The sequence goes on along the minus strand of NC_056732.1, from coordinate 388,182,661 downwards.
GATTTGGAATCTCGACAGTTCTCTGTTACTTCACCTACTGGCTGTTCATATTCCAATCTCAGAAAATGTATTGGCAGACACTCTAAGCAGAACCATGACACCTTCTCATGAATGGATGTTACACAGGGAGGTGTTTCTAGACATTGTACATGACTGGGGTATTCCACCCTAGAACCCTAGACAGAGCAGTCTCTAAACAAACCATTGCTTCATGGATCTCAAAGCTCATCTCCTTTTGCCATGAATTCCATGGCAAGCCTTTAGCCTCGAAAGTAAAGGCTCATTCCACTAGGACTGCAGCTTCTTCTGCAGACATTTTCAAAGGCCTGGACCATGCCACCATTCTAGAGGCAGCTACCTGGTCTTCTGTTCACACCTTCACTGAGCATTACAAACTGGATTTAATATCCAGATCCAGAGCTGGCTTTGCCAGATCTGTTCTGCATGGTCTCCTTGACTCTTCTCCTGCACCAACCACCCAAGGGAATACCTAATGGCTTTGGTACTCTCCCTACTGTAATGAATACTGCAACATGAGAGTAGAAGGACATAGAATAGTTGTGAAAAATCTTACCATAACCATAGATGTCCTCCTCTTCCATGTTGCAGTATTCAGAACCTGCCCTCCTCCCTTCTATCCTTATTTTTGGGGTTTTATGGTTATTTAGTTTGGTAGAGGTGTTAACTTGGTGTTGGTTATATTACTATATGTAGAATTTTCTCATAGTCCCAGGTAGAGCCATTTTGTTTGCCCTATAGGCTCTTTTCTATAGTCTTGTTTAGCTGGAATGCTTTCTATTCATTCAGCCTTATCTTCTGTGGCAGTCGGTCCTGACTTGGGTATGTACAGACGTCACATTTATAGTCAGTGTTGGTTTATGGCACTAGCATTCTACATTGCACATACCCCTTAGTGAAGACTTTGGTATACTGTCCGGGATGTACGGCATTTTAGGCAGCCATATCCCTACTGTAATGAATACTGCAACATGGAAGAGGACATCTGTAGTTATGGTAAGATTTTATACAACTATTCTTTATATAATAACATTTTCCATTCCGCCCCCAATTCCCAGGAAAATTCCTGATGTTTCACCCAGTCAGATGGCTCAAGCAGCAGTTCAGATTCGAAAGCTGCTAGAAAAAAGTGTCATCCAAGAGGTCCCACCAGACCAGATAGGATCCGGAACTTACTCAAGGTTCTTTTTAGTGCCAAAAAAGACAGGGGACTTGAGACTAATTTTGGATCTCGCAAATCTAAACAAATCTGTTCAGTGAACCCAAGTTCTGGATGGTCGCAGTTCAGGCCATTCTCCCCTTTCTGTGCAAGGACTATTGAATGTGCTCGATAGATCTTCAGGATGCCTACTGTCACAAAAAGATGAACAGGCAGTCCAGGAAGTACTGACACTTCCAGCTGGGAGCCGGTCATTACCAGTTCAGATTACTGCCATTTGGTCTCACCACAGCACCCAGGGTGTTTACCAAATGCATGACAGTAGTACCAGCATACCTCAGGCTGCATGGATTCTGGGTGTTCCCTACCTGGACGGTTGGCTCATTACCACTCCAACTAGGCATCAGCTCATACAGTCAAGAGATCAGGTTCTCCAAATCTAGACTCTCTGAGGAATAACCATAAACTACAACAAATCACAACTGCAACCAGCTCAGACACTGGAATTTATTGGAGCACAGCTCAACACAAATACTGCCATTGCTTCCCTTCTACCTCACTGAGTTCTAACTATAAGGTCATAGGTCAAGAAAGTTGTAGACAGTACATCAATCTCAGCCCACATAGTTTTCCTAACTCTGGGCCTCATGGCTGTAGTAATAACCTTAGTTCCATTGGCTGGATTTTACATGCGGATCCTACAGTGGATGCTGGCTACCCAATGGTCAGTCTTTCTTTCATCAGTCAATGTCATATCAGGTAAAAATTACCAACACTTGCAGAAAAGATCTTTATTGGTGGATCCAGTCTGATTAACTGCTCCATGGCCATCTATTCATTCCCCAACAGCCCAAGGCCATAATACAAATGCTTCCCAGATAGGGTGGGGCATTATCTGGGGAAGACAGTCCAGGATACTTGGTCCTCCGAAGAGGCCAATTTGCATATAAATGTTCTAGAGATGAGAGCAGTGCACTTGGCGTTGCAAGCATTTCAAGATGTTCTTCCCTCTGGGACTATTGCAATTCAAACGGACAAATGTCAGTCATCTGGTACATCAACAAACGGGGAGAACCAGATCGTATCCTTTGTGTCAAAAAGTACTCAGGGTCTGGCAGTGGGTGATCTCTTCAGACTGCTTTCTTTTAGCGATGCACATTCTGGGGAGATCCAACGTGATTGCAGACAAACTGAGCAGGTGCATACTACTTCCACACAAGTGGTCCCTCATCAAGAAGGTGGTGGACGAGATTTTCTGTCAGTGAGGCCAGCCATGCTGAGATCTTTCTGGTCTCTCCCCTAAACAATAAGTGCAGCAACTACTTTGCCCTGATTCTCCCTTGGGGACAGTCACCGAGTTATGCTCTACTTCATGATTGGCCTCCCAGTCTCTTTTATGCATTCCCACCAATCCCATTGATTCCAAAATTTCTGCAGAAAGCTGCCAGGTCGAAGAGCACAGTGATCCTCATTGCCCCCTGTTGGCCTTGAAAAATTTAATTTCCCTTTCTATGACCTCACATGGTTCAACCACTGTGGAAGCTAGATCCGACTCCGGATCTCCTGCTTCACCCAATAGGCACGCCACATACAGATGTACCAAACCTTAAGCTGACTGCTTGGTTTCTCTTAGTAGCCAGACAGTCTATGCTCTCATCAACAGTCTGACTTACAATTCTGTCTTCCCATAAACCCTTGACAAGGAAAACATATTTTAGTAAATGGAAAAGGTTTTCCATTTGGGTTCAGCAGCAATAACTTGATTCCTTTTCAGCCTCTGTTTATCACCTTTTTCAAAACAGTGCTAGTACCTTAACCATTAGGGTACAGTTATCAACAATTGTAAATTACCATACAGGATTGAATGGCACACCCACAGCTTCTCTTAACTTGAGCACTTCTTCTTCTGGCTTTTCCTGGTTAGGGGTCACCACAGCAGATCATCTGTCCGCTCATGATTGGCAGTGGAGTTTTACAGTGTCGAGTTGCCAGCCCGGCGCCCAACCTTCCACAGAAGGCACATACACGTGCACACTCACACCTAGGGCCAATTTAGAGTTCCAATCCACCTACTGCATGTCTTTGGGATGTGGGAGGAAACCAGAGCACCCAGAGGAAACCCACGCGATCACAGGGAGGACATGCAGACTCCGCACAGAAGGCACCCCAGCCAAGAATCGAACCGGAGAACCTCTTGTTGTGAGGTGGCAATGCTAACCACTGCACCACCGTGGCCGCCCTCTTAACTTGAGCACTAAAACCTCCTTTTAAAGACCCTACACCCCTATGGAACCTAAATTTAATGCTGCATTCTCTCACACAGCCTTCCTTTGAACCAACAGCTACATTTGACCTTAAATTTCTCTCATGGAAGACAATCTTGGTTGCCATCACTTCCAGAAGAAGAATTTCTGAGATCCAACCACTATCTTCTAAACCACCTTACCTGATTTTACACGAAGATAGAGTGACCTTACATACCAATCTGTCCTTTTTTCCAAAGGTGGTGTCAGAATCCAGCATAAATAGACCTGAAGTAGTTACTTCATTTGTTCTGCAACCTGTGGGTCTCGGATCCGACCGGCAGCTTTCCAAGCTTCAAGATCCGAGCTCCTAGCTCCTCCCCTCTACCCACAATCCCCTGTCACCACCACACTACCTCAGATCGTTTTTGCCGCGGCTTGAATGACAAGCATCTTGTGAAGAGCTCCTGAGCTTAGACAGGGAAGTGAATAATTTCTTTCAAAAATTTTTCTAAAAAACTTTTAAACTTAAAAGGAGAGTATTGTGAGTGTTTATCTGCCCTTTTTTGTTTTCAGGATTGCGTTTTCTCTTTTCAAACCCTTCCCCTAGGTGTTTGGGCGTGTGAGTGTGTGTGTCAGCAAAATGGCCGAAGGCCATAAAGCTATTTTTTCAATGTGCACTGGGTGTGGCCATAAGCTTTCCCCAGCTGATGGCCACACTCAGTGTGTTATATGCCTGGGGGTTGTTCATTTGTCTTCAGACTGCCAGGTTTGCGCAGCCTTCAACCCCCGGGCTGTGAGGGACAGAAGGAACAGGCTTATTCTGGCGGGATTGTTTCCCCCAGAGGAGGCCTCTTCCTCCTCTCCCTCCAAGGTGCAGGCTACCCAAGTAACTTCGACACCCCTGATTCCCTCGACTCAGGCTAGGACTCAACCTCCCACTACTGCCTTGAGTACGAAGGAAGTTCAGTCTTCTCCTTCTACGGAGCACAGGACCAAAGACAGAGAGAAGCACAGACACAAGAGGCGAGCCGAGCCTCATCCCTCGGCTCCGCCTTCAAAAACTGTTAAATCACCTCCAAGGGTGTCCGGATCGTCTCCTTCTCGGCTCCGATCTCCTTCCTTCTCACCGGAGCTGGAGGAGGAGCTCCTATCACCCTCGAGGTCGTCGAGGTGGCCCTCCAGACCCGCCTCTACAACCTCCTCTAGATCTACTAGGTCTCTCTCCGACGCCGACATGGATAGGATGATGCATCGGTTTTTGCAAACCCAAATGCAGATGGGGGTGCTCCTGCACCCCCCTCCACAGGGGGGGAGTGCAGCTTCAATATTTGCCCCGATTTCTCCTTCTTCAACCCAGATCCGGGTTTTGGAGTCTTCGGATCCAGGCCCTTTTGGAGCCGGGGTTTTGTCGGCGCCGGTGGCCCAAGCCTTCTTGACGCCGACCATACCCTCGAGTATCTCGGATCCGAGCTCTCGGGGCCGTGGGCTGGGCGTCGGATCCGTGGGATTGGGTGCTTCTTCGGCGCCGCCTATGTCGGAGAGCACTTCCCTTTCGGATCCGATGGCTTCGGCTCCGACCCCGATCCCTATCTCGGAGCCGAGGAGACTACTTTCGGGGCCGGAAGAGAGTAGTTCTCCCTCGGCGTTCGAGGTAGTGGAGAGGGTACTGTCGAGGTCTTCCAGGTCCCCGACTCAGGTTTTGGATCCCTCCGCCCGCCCCCCCCCAACTGCATACGGGCCTAACTTCCATCATCCTTCCATCGGGACAGCCTGCTCAGACCCTCCAGTTGGTTCCCTCGGAGGAACAAGAGGCCGTTGACGAGCCCTCTTCTGATAGTCCCACAGAGGAGGTGCCTCGTAAACGGACGTGTAAAAGGAGGCACATGGACTCCCCCGAGTCCGTCACCACAGATACGGACTTAGAGGAAAGGGAAGGTTCCCCAAGGTCACCCCCTGAGGATGTCTCCGTTGGAGACATCATGGAAATGTTGCGTATTAGGGGGGGGGTCTGCCCAAAAACCTTCCTCGGATGAGTCCGTATTTCTGGAGGCATTTGAAGCGGGCCCATCTACCTCATGGGTGTCCCCACCGGCAGATCCCCTGGTAGATCTCCTGACTACCAGGGCTTGGCAGGAACCCAACACCGTGGAGCCTATCCCACGTCGACCGGATAAAATCCTTAGCCCCCCCTTCAGACAGGCAGGTTTGGGCCAAAGGGTCTCCAGTTGATGCCATGTTGGTGGCTGCTGCCACTAAAAGAGAACTCTCCCAGGAGAGCTCCACGGTACACCCGCCGGACAAGGAGTCCCAGGCGCTGGACCATATAGGGAAGCGGACCTTTGCTTCAGCAACCTTCTCCGTGAGGGCGCTGAATTATATGGTGCATATCATCAGGCTACAACGGGATTTGATCAAGGAATACACTGCAGCCCCTCCTGAGTCCATGTCGGTCGAGGACAAAACCCCGTTCTCGACGTGCATGGCCACTCTCAAGTCCATCTCAAATACGTCCATGCGGCTACTGTCTTATGCTACGGAGGGAGCCGCAAGGGCCAGCGGAGCAGGTTTTGTCTTGAGACGTCACGCCTGGCTCCGTCTTTGTAATTTCGCGGAACCTTTCAAGGCGTCCTTCGCGAATGCACCCTTTGATGGTTCTTCGCTTTTTGGCAAGACCGTACGCGATACACTAGTCCAAAGCGAGAAGGATGGGAAGACGCTGTCTGCCGTCGGAGTCCGCTTCTCGAGCCCCCAACGTTCCTTCTCAAGGAATCAGAGGGGGCAAAAGAAGCTGTGGTTCCGCAAGTCTCAGCAATCCTATCCAGCTTCGGACTCCGCGCCCTCCAGAGGCAGAGGAGGGCAGGGTGGACGCCGGCCCAGAGGCAGAGGGGGACCGCGTAACTTCGGGTCTAGGGAGCCCTTTTCCGAGAGACCCGCGCAACAACTCTGAGGGCTTACTCGACTGTCCTGCTCTGGAGACAGTCGGGAGGGCGTTTAACGAAGCACCTGTCAATGTGGGAGTCCATCACGAACGATCGATGGGTGCTCCGAATTATATCCAGAGGCTACAAAATTCCCTTCCTATTTCGTCCTCCCTCAGGTGGTCACCTCCTCGATGTCCCACTCAATCAAAGAGAGGCGGCGACCGTAGAGATTTCAAATTTGTTACAAAAAAGAGCCATCCAGCGGGTCCCCCCAGACCAATCCGGATTGGGCTACTACTCGAGGTTCTTTTTAGTGCCAAAAAAGACGGGGGACCTCAGGCCCATTCTAGAATTGTCCGCCCTGAACATGTTTGTTCCCAAAGAAAAATTCCAGATGGTCACTCTACAATCTATTCTCCCCTTAATGCAGGAGAACGACTGGATGTGCTCTATAGACCTCAAGGACACGTACTACCACATTCTAATGGACAGACGGTCCAGGAGGTTCCTCTGCTTCCGGCTAGGGGCCAGTCATTACCAGTTCAGGGTCCTTCCGTTCGGACTCACCTCAGCCCCCAGGGTGTTCACCAAAGTCATGGCAGTGGTTGTGGCCCACCTGAGGCTTCAGGGCATAAGGGTCTTTCCGTACCTAGACGACTGGCTCCTCACAGCAACCAACAGGCATCAACTTTGTATCGCGTGAGACTATGTGCTGTCTCTTGCCGACAACTTGGGCATCTCAGTCAACATACCGAAGTCTTTTCTTCATCCTGTGCAAGCATTAGATTTCATAGGAGCCAGGCTAGATTCCCGATCTTCTCGGGCCTTCTTGACCTCGGACAGGCTGTCCAGCCTCTCACTCCAAGTTTTGGCTCTTCTTCGCACCAAGGCCCCACCGGCGGAGTTAGTCCTGAGGGCACTAGGCTCGATGGCAGCGGCTATCGGCCCCTGTCTCCATGCTCGCCTAAGGATGCTTATATTACAGTGGACACTCCAAGTTCAATGGTCACTGTTACTCCACCCATTGAACACTCCTATCCCCCTGAGCAGAGTTTGCACGGAATCCCTCCTGTGGTGGCTTCACTCCCCAGAACTCAGGCAAGGGAGACCCTTTGTGATTCCTCCCCCCCCCCAGGTCACGTTAACCACGGATGCTTCTCGCCTAGGGTGGGGGGGCATTGTTTGGGCAGAAACGTCCAAGGTACGTGGACCTCGTCGGAGACCGCTTTGCACATAAATGTTCTGGAGATGAGGGCGGTGCTTCTAGCGTTGCAGGCTCTCCAAGACCTTCTACCTCTAGGAACGATTGCAATACAGACAGACAATATGTCAGTAGTCTGGTATATAAATAAACAAACAAGGGGGAACCAGATCCTATCCTCTTTGTCGAGAAGCCATGAGAGTTTGGGAATGGGCGATATCCACCAACCGCTTTCTGATAGCAATGCACATTCCGGGACGATCCAACATTCTGGCGGACAAATTGAGTCGAGTAATTCTCAGTCTCAATCCGAAAATTGCGAAGGAAATTTTCCGCAAGTGGGGTTGACCTCGCTGCGATCTCTTTGCTACTCCCCAAAACACAAAATGCAGCGAGTTCTTCGCAATTCTTCCCCCAGAAGGGGAGAGCCCTAGAGATGCTCTGATTCATGCTTGGCCTCCCGGTCTACTCTATGCTTACCCCCCGCTTCCGCTCATGGCGAAGTTCATTCAGAAAGCCGCACGGTTGGGGAGCAAAATTATCCTCATAGCCCCATTCTGGCCTTGTCAAATCTGGTTTCCATACCTGCGGTCTCACAGTCTTTCCCCCCCTTTAATCCTGGATCCCATTCCAGATTTGATATCGCACCCAACGGGGTGCCCAACACCGAACCTGGTCAACCTCAAGCTCGCGGCTTGGTTGATCCAGTTCCACTAATGGCAAGGACTCCCGGTATCTCATCACCAGTGAAAACTATTCTGGTAGCGGCTCATAAACCGTCCACCAGGAAAATCTATAATAGTAAGTGGAAACGATTTTCTATCTGGGCTAACAGCCAAGGTCTCAACCCATTTACTGTTCGGATTCCTACAGTATTGGATTTTTTGTCCATGATTTTTGAACAAGGGGCCAGTGCATCAACGGTCAAAGTACAGTTAGCAATATCCCATTTTCATGTGGGAGACTGATTAGGATCTCTAGCATCTACAAAATTGTGTAAGACATTCTTGCGTGGCGTTTTCCTTCTCAAGCCACCAGTGAAATCCGTGACTCCCCCTTGGGACTTAACTTTTGTTCTGCAAGCCTTAACGAAACCTCCGTTTGAACCTGCAGCTTCTGTACCCCTTACATTTCTGTCCTGGAAAACAGCATTCTTGGTAGCCATAACTTCTGCTAAAAGGGTTTCAGAGCTCCAAGTTTTTTGCATGAAACCTCCCTATCTTATTTTCCACAATGACAGAGTGTCTCTCAGGACTAACCCGTCTTTCTTACCAAAAGTAGCATCTGTGGCAAATATCAATCAGACTATCAATCTGCCAGTGTTTTTCAAAAATTTTCAAAATAAGGGAGAATACATGTTGCATACACTAGACGTACATAGACAGTTACGTTTCTACCTGCACAGGACCAAAGATGTTCGTAAGGCTGATCAACTCTTTGTGTCATTTGCTCCTTCATACATGGGAAAACCTATATCCAAAGTGACAATGGCTAATTGGATTTGTCAATGTATTTCTCAGGCTTATAAGGCATCAGGCAAAACAACCCCATTCAAAATCCGTGCACATTCCACAAGGTCCATTCCACAAGGTCCATCGCAACTTCTGCAGCCTTCTGGTCCAGGATGCCGTTGGACGACATATGTTCAGCAGCCACTTGGTCTTCTGCTCATACGTTTATTTCTCATTATAAGCTGGACATGATATCTAGAAGCAGGGCGTCCTTTGGCTCCGCGGTGCTTCGGAATATCCTCACATAGACCACCCAGGTTTCTTTGTTTAGGTAGCTGGGGACTCTGTCCCACAGGTTGCAAAACAAATTAAGTAACTACTTCAGATTTAGAAGTTATGTACTCACCATAACGTTCCATCTGAGTAGGTACTTCATTTGTCTGCAACCATCCCCCCCTGCCATCCCCCTAACCTGTATCGGGTTTCTAGGATCTTTATTATTCTTGAGAATATCTGAACCTGTTTATTACAGGTTTTTTCAGGTGATACAGCAAAACCGATCTGAGATAGTGTGGTGGTGACAGGGGATTGTGGGTAGAGGGGAGGAGCTAGGAGCTCGGATCTTGAAGCTTGGAAAGCGGCCGGTCGGATCCGCGGTCAGATCCGAGACCCGCAGGTTGCAGAACAAATGAAGTACCTACTCAGATGGAACGTTATGGTGAGTACATAACTTCTAATTTTATCAATTTGCCTGTATTTTTTTTCCTAAATTTACCAACAAAGGAGAATATATCTTACATTTACTGGATGTTCATAATCAGTTGCATTTCTATTTGGGCAGAACAGAAAAATTTAGGAAAGCATACCAAATATTTGTTTCCTTCTCTGGACCAAAATTGGAAAAATCAATTTCTAAAATTACTCTTATCAAAGCGGTTAACAAATTGTATCTCCTTTTCTATAATAAATTAGGCATTTTTCTTACATATTCATTGAAAGCATACTCCACTAGATATGTGGCTACTTCCACAGTTTTCCAAACTAAGATGTCTATGGATGGCATTTGTGCAACAACAATTTGGGCTACTAATCATACCTTTGTCACTGATTACAAATTGGATTTGGTCTCCAGAGGTAGGGTGTCATTTGGTTCTATGGTGCTGAGGAATATCCTTCCTTGATCAGGTAGCTAGGGACGCTGTCCCATTTGAGAGGATAGAATGAAGATTGACAACATCAGATTAAAAAGTTATGTATTCACCATAAAGTTCCATCTGTGTTGTCAGTCTTCATTATTTCCTCCCCTCCCCTCCCACTTACCCTCGTCCATGACTTCTGGAGGAAAGAGCAGTTACATGGTCTCTGAATAGGTATATTTACATTTATATTACTCTGGATATGTTTTTCCATATTTCTCCCTGTCCTTCTATGCTATATAGCAGCAAACGTTATTGTGGGTAAGGGAGAAGCTTGAGAGATCTGGTGGCTGTGAGCTGTAGCATCGGTCGAGTTGGATCCAACGGATCAGATCCGAACCCATTTGTGAGGAAAGAATGAAGATCAACAACACAGATGGGACTTCTTTTTTATTGAAAAGGGAATTGAGACAAGCTGAACAAGAGACATTGGCCCAAGCTGGAAATGGAGATGATAAAGAAAAGAAATGATGCAACTTAATATAAAAGATGGTGGCTCTTTCTTGGAAGGGATTTTGCATGATTCAAGGTATCTAACAGGATTGCTAATTAGGTGTGCTAAAAAGGTTGCAGTTGGAACTTGACAGCATGCTACCACCAAAGAAAATTGCTGATGAAGTTTGAGATAAAGCAGGTTACAACATATGGGTAGATGTGTATACATTATATATATATATATATATATATATATATATATATATATATATATATATATATATATATATATATAAAACACGTAAACAGCAGTTGGTTTCTGGAAGGAGAAACTTGAAACTGGTTAAAAAGATGAAGACAGTAAAGACTGAATTTTGTCAGCACTACTGACAGGCTTCCTTTTTTATCATCTTTATTGAGTTATCACTTAAGACATAGGCAAGCATGTATTTATATAAAAGAAACTGTATTAACATATTTCCAGTTGCAAACTACTGAAAGGCTTCTTGAAGAAGCCTGTGGGCATAGAGAAAGCCCACTAGTTGCCATTATCTATGAATAAGCAAAAAAGTATGTTAATGTAAAAACAAGGCATTTTCTATGTGTTTACATATGAAAGTAAACATTGGTATATGGGTTTAAATAATAAAATAAATAATAAAATAAGAATTTTTAAGCATATTTAAGCAAGTTAATAGAAGTAAAAATGCAGCAGCTATTAATATGTTTGGATCTAGCTTGAGGACTGTTGGCACATCTTGTTTTAGAAATATCAGGCCTAATAATTTCAAGCATAAAATACAGTAGGTTAATTTCATTTTGTACAGCTAAGAACTTCAGACATGTTAAATATGGGAACAAGTACTGGTACAACTATTAATACTGTTGGATTGTCACTACCATTATGTTTTTGTTATTGTCCCTTTTCTTCCACCCTTTTAGTGGCAGTTATAATTATAGACCTTCCTTGCAGGTCTTACTCCATTGTGGTGGGTTTACACTGAGTATATTCTTCTTTAGTCTAACAACCCCTTTTTAGGCAAGTTTATCAATCTTTACTAATGGGCCAGGCTTCATGTTGTCTGAACAGCCTTTGCTTAGTGACAACTATTTATTGTTAGTATTTTTCTTCTTTTGGTTGTTTTTCCTTCTGTCAAGCATTGACCTTTGAAGGAAGCATAATCATTGTTCTGCCATCCTAGCTCTGTGTCTTACTCTTTGGCACGTTAGCTGACTTGATTTATTTCTGAGGACAGTACAGTGCATGGCTTCTGCCACAGTTGCAGTCCTTTTCTAATCCTGTATTTAATTTCAGCTGATTTGTTGTTGGCTCACTGCAGGTGCTGAAGAGATCCTGTATCTTAATTATCTTTTTCTTCCCACCCAGCTGCTAGTGTTTACTAGTGAAAGAAGCTGATAAGCAAATCATAAGATGTAAAATCACACGGTATTAAGGTTTTCAGGGCTACCAAGCAAACTAGGTATAGAGTTTAAGAAAGAGGTTAATACTATTTGTGTTACTCCAATAAAATTTATCCCATCCCATTAGTACCTTTGAATCACAAGAGGCTCCACTGCCCAAATATGGGGTAGCAGGTATGTGGATTGTAAAAAAACATTTCATCTACTTCCCATTTCCTTTAACACATTTCTGTTTTTTTAACAGCAAGGTTGACATTATGGATAAGGAAGCTTTTCCTTAACTCTGCTGTTGTGTGATCTTGGAGTTAGTGCATTTAGAGGTCCAGGTGTTCAAAAATCCTGTGTTCAGCTTATTTTTTCGATGGTTTAAAGAACAGTTGATGTTCTTTGTGTTTCACTGTTGCAGTCATCACACTTGGGTTATCTGCCTGCAGGTAGCTCACAGTCGGCCAGAATACCAGAGACTTAGTATTTCTGCGTCAGTTGCTGTCACTCCAGGACTGACGTCAGGTCGTCAGGTTTGTAAAAACAGGCAGCCGACACCATTACATCAGTCTTTCTTACCGAGGAGCCCAAAGCAGAAGCAGTTCACACGAGTGCCGGTTGGCTGCTACCTGAATTTTTGTTTCTGAATTGAATCATCCTGAAGTCTTCTAAAGCTAAGTACCCCATTGGTGATCCTTTTTTCCTGCTCTAACCGATGTCAGAAAAAGTTAACAATTGCCTCGTCTGTGGAAAGCAAATACCACACTGAGATTTCCATTCTTACTGCATCACCTGTTTAGGCCCAGACCACGATGTACCTCACTTTCAGTTTTGTGCTTTGTTCAACGCCCGAACTATTCGTTGTCGGGCCCTTATTGTCGCTAAATACTTTCGTTCTCGATCTCTGTATTCCGAAATGGCTTCAGTAAGCCATCCGACTACTGATCTTCTGAAAAAATGTAAGGATAAAGACAGAGACAGACCGCACAGGTCCAAAACTGCTGACAACGCTTCCATTAAGCTAGTCGCCAATTCCCCAGTACTCAGTGAGGCACTTTTGCAGCCCCTGATGCCTGCTTCAGTGGATTCGCAGGCCGCTACTGAGACCCGTTCGGAGTCCGGTATGCCGTGAGACTCTTCTTTGACTACAGAACCTGTGGATGTCTCTACCTTGGATGGGTCCGGAGCCGCTGAGCAGGCACTGGGTTCTGAGGAAGTTCTTTGCACTACCGATATTCAACACAAACGGATGACTTCTTTCGCGTCTTCAGTTCTGTCTAAAACTACCGGGTTTCTAAGGCCAAGAGTATGAACTATGCCTAAAAAAAGACCCAACCTCAAGCACCTGTTTCCTTGCCACAACACCAATTGTTTAAAATGGCAGAAGACCTTATTATGCTGATCAGGGGAAGCCAGCCTTCCTTGCTAAGAGAAAGAGACCTGTCCTCAGCAGCTTTAACAGACCAAGAGTCCGACTCTGAGGTATCTGATTATGAAGACATGCCTTTATCTGGTTATGAGGATTCAGATGCAGAGGAATCCATTCCATCTGCTTCTCCTCCACAGGATTTTTCTTTTGGTGAAACCTTGCATACTTTAAGAGAGCATTTCCAGTGGGAATGCTAAGACTATCCTCAGTTCAAAAAGAGACTCAGAGAATTTCTAGATTTGCCCAACATAGACCTTTAGCAATGACCCCGGTTGTGGAGGTTGTGGATGATGTCTTTATGGAATCCAGTCTAACTCCTGATACTTTACCCATTGCTCCTAGGAAACCAGACAGGTACGATAGAGTTCCTGACTCTCACAAATTCCTTTTCAAGAATCCTACTGCCGACCCAGAGGTCATCTCCCAGTGGTCTAAAAGTATCAAAGCAACTACAGCTAAGAATCCCACCCCTTCGGACAGGGATTCCAGAGCTTTAGACAGATGGGGTAAAAAGTATACACCTCTGCAACTCTCGCCATTAGGGTATTGAATTGCCAGTTTCACATGCTGAAGTACTAGCAACATATTATGGAACTTACTAAGCAAAAAGTAGCTACCTTTACAGACTGTGCGGAAAGTAAAGAATTACAAGACCTTATGCATTCTGCAGGCCAAGTCAGCAAGCATACTTTGCAATGTGGCTTTGACACCCTAGAAGCATCTTGCAGGGCAGCAGTCACTGGTTTTGTACTGAGAAGGTATGCAAGGCTTATGGAGCAGACCTTGCCAGACAATGTCAAATCAAAATCACTAGACGCTCCTTTGAACAAAGACAGTCTGGCTTCAAAGCAGAAGAGTTTTTTAAAAAGATGGACGAAAAAGCTAAATCTATGCAGACAGTCAAAGATTTCTTGCAGGAACATCCTCCTAGATTCAGTAGACATTGCCCCTCGAAGCATTGGTCCTTTCTAGCCCCCACAAGGCCATCTCAAATGAGACCCAGGGAAAACAGACCACCCAAACTACAGTCTTGGTATGCAGAGATCTAAGCAATGGAGTGCCTCCACTTCAGAAGCAGGAAGTGCTAAGCCACCCCCTTACAAAAAGAATTCACAATGACTTCTTAACTCCACTCTCCACCTCTGCCCGACTGCTCGTGCCCCTAGGAGGAAAACTTGCCCATCATGCAAAAAAACTGGACTACCATCAACAAAGACCAATGGGTCCTCAACATTGTATCCCGAGGTACAAATTTTACTTCCACTCACTACCAGTCCCAAAAGGGTTCCCAGATCTACCTCCAAACCAGTGGGCAGAGGCACAAAACCAAGTTCAATCCCTGCTTTCCATAAGGGCAATTTAACCTGTTCCTGCAGAACAGATAGGTCAAGGGTTCTATTCCAGGCTTTTCCTGGTACCCAGGAAAGAGGGCACTTGGCACCCAATCCTAGATCTCTCCATTCTAAACACCTTCCTGGTGGTACCAAAATTCAAAATGCTCAACCTTCAGCAATTGCTTCCCATGTTGACCAAAGATGCCTGGTTAGCCACCCTAGACCTAAAAGAAGCCTATCTGCACATCCCTATCAGGGACCCGTGCAGGAAATACCTATGCTTCAGGGCAGGATCTTTGCATTATCAGTTCTCTGCACTGCCCCTGCAATCACCAGCTTGTTCACTGCTCCCAGAGTATTCACAAAATGCCTGGCTCCAACCATTGCCTACTGCAGACAGAGAAAAATTCAAATTTACCCTTACTTGGACAATTTCCTGATTCAGGCAGTCAGGAAATGCTGTTGCAGCACCTGACATTTGTAAAGAACGTTCTAACCTCCCTGTGGTACACTATCAATGAAAATAAATCAAAACTAGTCCCCAGTCAAAATATTTTATTCCTGGGAGCAAGCTTAGATACAGAATCCCAGATGGCATTCCTTACTACAGAAAAACAAGCCTGACAGACTACTTCAAATGGCCAGCAGAACCCAGCTATCTGCAAGGAAAATCCTGCAGGCCCTAGGGTTCATGGGCTCTTGCATCCTACTAATTCCATATGTCAGACTGCATATGAGGAAACTTCAGTGGTACTTAAAAAGTCTTTGGAGCCAGCATTCTCAGGACCTGGAAACTGTCATTCCTATCATACCTTGTCTAAGGACAGAGCTTCTTTGGTGGGCAGCAGCATGCAACCACAACAAGGGACTTCCCTTTACTCAACCCCATGCTGCCCAGACCCTAACCACAGACACATCAGACTGTGCCTGGGGGGCACACCTGCACGACAACTGCATTCAGGGGCACTGGAGCCCAAGACAAATTCATCTGCACATCAACCAAAAAGAAATGCTAGCTGTTCAGCATGCTCTAGCAGCTTTCAGATCCCTCCTCTCACCAGGACCCCTGCTAATAAAAACAGACAACACCACAGTATTATGGTACATCAACAAGCAGGGGTATCCCACTCTTACCCACTCTGCAGACTAGCCATGGCCCTGTGGAACATGGCCTGGACATGCAGGTCCATCTGCAAGCTCCATTCCTGCCAGGCAAACAAAACTCACTGGCAGACGACTTAAGCAGAAATCTCTTAGACCCACATGAGTGGCAATTAGAGTCCAGCACCTTCAGCCTTCTGATCCAGAAATGGGGGACCCCAGAGGTAGATCTCTTTGCCTACCCCTGCAATCACCAGCTCAGCAAATTCTGCACCAGGACACCTTGCAGCAGGGCCTGGAAAATGGATGCCCTATCCTTCCAGTGGGTAAAACTCTCAATCTATGCATTTCCCCCTCTGCCCCTTCTCTCAAGAATTTTGCTCAAGCTAAGACAGGACAGACCAAGGGCAATCCTGATTGCCCTGGACTGACCACACCAGCACTGGTACCCACTACTCTGCAGCCTGTCACTGGTGCCACCCTGGCACCTATCCCAGAGCCTGACCCTCCTCACTCAACTTGGGGGACAAATCTTATTCTTTGAATTCTCCCCAGTGACCAGCCTAAGCAAGCAGGTGCTGGCTGTCATCCTTGAAGCCAGAAGGCCCATTGCAAGGAAATCCTATGCTGATAAGTGGAAAGGGTATTGCTCCTGGATTCAGTATAAAGGAGAGGACACAGCACTGCTCTCCCTACCTCTAATCCTGGATTACCTAGCAGATCTTCTCCACAGAGGTCTATCCTTCTCCTCCATTAAGATCCATGCCTCTGCCATCTGGGCTCATTACAACACTGAGCCACCTCTCGTCTCTCTCACCCTCTCATCAAACAGTTCCTGAGAGGGGCAAACAACTTAAGGCCACCAAGGAGAGCACCCACCCCTGCTTGGGACTTTAACTTTGTACTGGAAAAGCTCACGCTACCCCCCTTTTAGCCTGCAGCATCAGCAGAGTTAAAATTCCTCTGTTGGAAAACAGCCTTGCTTTTGGCCATCACTTCAGCTAGAAGAGTGTTTGAGCTCCAAGCATTTATGGCTGTGGAACCCTTCATTATTTTTCATGCTGACATGGTCTCCCTCATGACTAACCCTTCCTTTATGCCTAAGGTGGTATCCAGTGTGGCTTTCAACCAATCTGTCCATTTGCCAACATTCTTCACTAATCCTCAAAATAAAGGAGAAAGGATCCTACACTCCTTGGATGTGCACAGACAGCTCAGATTCTACCTGGATAGGACTAAGCCCTTCAGGAAATCTTACCAGTTACTTCTCAGTTTTGCACCAGGGGCAGAGGGCTAGGCCATCTCAAAACAGACAGTTTCCAAATGGATGATATACTGTATCCATTTCTGCTATAAACACCATAGGAAACACCCCTCAGGGGGTCAGAACACATTCCACTAGGGCAACTTCTACCTCTACAACATTCCTCAGGGGAGTCCCTACCAGGGACATTCTGGAAGCTGCTACCTGGAGTTCTGTGCACACATTCACCAAGCATTATCACCTGCCTATATTTTCCAAATGAAGGGCGGGTTTTGCAACACCAGTCCTGCAGGGCATACTAGCCAGCCCAAACTCTTCTTGACTGCCTCCACCATTTCTTCAGCTTTGGGAATCAACCCAACTGCAACAGTGAAACACGAAGAACATAGTACAGTTGTGTACACTTACCATAATTGTAGATGTTTGAATGTATTCACTGTTGCAGTCCTGGTTTCCCTCCCTCCAGCCCCTTCTCTCTCTCTCTCTCTCTACTATCTGTGTATATTCACCCCTTACAGGGGGTATTGGTATTTAATTTTTACTGGTGGTGATTTCCCACCATAACGTAACTCCCTATTGGGGGGCTCCTGACATTTGGGGCAAGAAAAACTGATTTATTGGCATCGGCTGCCTGTTTTTATACCCCTGACAACCTGATGTCAGTCCTGGAGCGACAGCAACCGACGCAAAAATACTAAGTCTCTGATATTTGGGCCAACTGAGGGCTACCTGCAGGCAGATAACCCAAGTGTGATGACTGCAACAGTGAATACACTCGAACATACACATTTATGGTAGGTGTACACAGCTGTACTTTTTCTTTTGGAATGTGTTCTGCTGAAAGCTACATTGGCAATCTGCAGTGTGTGTGTATATATGCATGCATGTGTTCTTTATTCCAGGTTGATTACCATACTGCATGTTCATTAATTAAAAAAGACCTTACTGGTAGCAGCATAATTCTTTTCTAGGGATCAATCATACAAACCAAGAACTTACAGAACAGATTGTATTTATTTCATACCAAGACACCACAGGAATCAAGCTCAT
Source organism: Protopterus annectens (assembly GCF_019279795.1). Taxonomy (NCBI): domain Eukaryota; kingdom Metazoa; phylum Chordata; order Ceratodontiformes; family Protopteridae; genus Protopterus; species Protopterus annectens. The sequence continues at coordinate 388,164,449 of NC_056732.1, read as the reverse complement.
ACTCTACACTCCAGGAGTTCATTGTTTCAAGGCAGAAGCCTGTTTTTGCATAAGACACAACAGAAAGCCTGCATTCTCCTTGCAATACAAATTAAAGTTTTGTACCTACCATAATCATAGATCCTTGTTTTCTTCTTCCACCTGTCACAACCTGCAAGTTATAGAATTTGACTTGGATCCAGTGCTAGACCACAGATTCTTCAGCCCTGAACCTTTGCTTTCTCTACCCATAATACACTGATTTAATTCTGTCCTCACTGATTCTCCTCAGATTGTTTGCTCTACTATGTTCTCATAAAATAATGCAGAGAAAGAAACCCATTCCCAGAAAAGAAAAGAGCAAAATTCCTAAAAGGAATAGAGAAAAAAGGGCGCTACACAAGCAGCCCCAAATACAGGCTTTGGGCCAGTCTACCCACTCAGCGAGAAGTAACACAAAAGGACGACAGTTGGGAAGGGAGAGTGGAAGAAGAATGGTTGAACAGAAGAAGAGAACACAGATATAGTGTTATGGTAAGTACATAACATTCATATACAATGGTTTTGTTTCCGTCTATCTCAACCTGTAGGACAGAGTCCCCATCTAGTTAAACTAGAATGTCACCAAGAGAGAACATTCTGCAAAATGGTGGAGCCAAAGGTAGACCTTGATCTGGACTCTATATCTAATTTATGACTTACAAAGGTATGAGTATTAGTCCAGGTAGCAGCTGCACAGATGGTATCTAAAGAGGCCTGAGAAAAGAAGGCAGCTTTCTTTCAATGAATACACAAGGCTGTGCAATCAGAAAGCCATATGGATAAAGCTACCTTTGAAAAAAGTTTACCCAGCCAATTATTGGAGAAAGAGGAAAAAAGCTGTTTTGATTTCCTAAATGCTTTAGCTCTGTCTAGATAAAATGTAAGTTGATGAGCATCTAGATAATGGAACAAGTATTTTCCTTTATTGCTGAAGTTGGGGGAGAAAACAGGTAAATGGATAGGCAGGTACAGGTTTGATTTAGAGGCCACCTAGGGTAGAAAATTAGGATTGGTACATAGAGATAACCTGTTGTTAAGAAAAGTAAGATGGGGGGTAAGCAAATAAGGTGTGAGGTTATGAAACCCTTCTTGCATAAGTAAATCCCACCAAAAACAAAGTCTTCCAAGACAGCAGTTTCAAATTTACTGTAGCAGTTGGCTCAAATAGAGATCTATTCAGAGCTTGCAAGAATAGGGTGAAATCCCATGGCAGAACCAGATCCCTGATGGGGTCTAAGGAGGAAGGTACCCTTTAAAAACACCTTTGATAGTTTGAGTAATGCAACATATGTATTATTTCTGCTTACATGAAAATTAGATATGTCAGACAATTGAACCTTGAGAGTGGAGTAGTTGAGACCAGAGTGAAACAGGTTCACCAGGAAATCTGAAAATGTATCCAAAGGAGTGGAGAATAAATCTAAATACCTTTGGAAGAGGCCCAATCAGAACATATTTTTATTTGTTAGTGAAAAACTTACTGTTCAAAGGTTTCTGTGAAGAAGAAAGAAGGCCAAAACATGCATGTCCACAGCTAGTATGGTTTGGCTTTATTTGCCTGAATGTAACCATAAAGTAAAAAAAAAAAAAAAAAAAAAGTAATGGACATTCAGAAGCCATGTTGCTGAAACACCTGATGCTGTTAAGGGATTATTTGCTTATAACCCATGTACATATTACACAGTGAAAACTCTAGCTTGGATGAGTTTTTCTTCTAGTTTTTACTGAGTGGTTTGTCTTGGTGTCCTTTTTACCCTTTAGTTTGGATGTAGACAACCATCTTAGAAAGCTTAGGAACTCTGTCCATCATTGCAACTGGAAAACCCAAGAAGTTGATTTGTGGGATTTGATTTTTGGGTGAGATTGGCCCAAGAGATAAGAAATCAGCCCTTGAACAGTGTACCAAACCCATACAAGGTGCAACAGATGAGGCCACACAAAATGAAACCAAATTTGTCCTAGCCAAAAAGGGAATAGGATGATCACATTTGCTCTGCAACAGGCCACATTCTGAAGAAACATTATCAAGGAGCTTGGGATAGGTCTAAAGGAGACCTTGAACCAAGCATAAAGAAGAGCATCTCTTGGATATACCCCTCTGGGGGATCAGGGAAGCTGCTGTGCCTGGGGGGATGCAAAGAGATTGCAGCAGAGTTGGCCTCTTTGGCTGAACACTTGTGCCCTCTATCTGGTTTGAGGGAGCACTTTTGATGAATGAGGATGCTTCAGCTCAAGGTGTCTGTTAGTATGTTGGATTTCCACAGGATGTGCATTGCTGTCAGAAGCCACTGTGAGGACATCAGCCATTGCCATGCCCTAATGGCTTCTTGACAGAGGATATGACCAGGTTCCCCCTGCTCATGTATCACACTACTGTTGTGTTGCTGGACTGGATGGCTGTTATACCCATGGGGAGAATGTCCTGAAAGGCCTGTAATGCTAGGAGGACTGCTGTCATCTCCAAGGCATCAATATAAAGAGTGGCCCTTTACTGGGACCAGGTTCCTTGGGCTGTCTTCCCTTTGAACTGCCCCTCCACCCAAGGAGGGAAGTGTCCATGGTAACCATGGCCAGGGACTGAAGGAAAACAAAAAGATGAGATGGTGGAACCTGATGAGATTCTACCAGCAAGCAATGTGGCAACAGCGTATGTTGGCAATATGGATAGAAAATTCCATAGGATGAGATTGACAATTGAACTGACAGGATCCATTGAATGACAATCATATAGAAACTTGCCAGCAGCATGACTAACAGACATGGCCATCAGGCCAAGGAGCCAGAGAACTAAGAAAACTAGAGGCCTCTGAGAATTTAGAACTTGAGAGGTATGAACCCACAAAGAGGATGGTCTGGAGGAGGAAATTTGTTTAATGGTATCCAGACTGTAACCAGTGAATTTCAGGACTTGTTCTTGTTAAGATTGGGCTGGTTAAAGTTCATGGTGATACCCAAGGATACACACAACTGATGTAAGTAGTCCATGGCTTGGATTGCAGATGGCTTTGTTTTTGCTATAAGGAGCCAGATCTGCATCATGGTGCTTGGCAGCTGCCTTTAGAAAAATGTGAATTGTATTGACAACTACAATTAAAGGCTGGTAGCTGGCCAGTGCTTAATGGCTTTACATCTATTTCCTGTTTATTAAAATCGAAGGCTTTAGAGAGGTAGTTTTATTTAAATGTTATTTAAATCTCATTTAAGAAGTATTTAAAGTTTTTTATCTGTCTTATCTGTTTGTTTGTTTTTTTAAATATGTTTTGTCATTTTAAATGTTTTCCTTTGCCTAGAGAGCAATTAATTATGTGATTTTTTACCATGTGATTTTTTACCTGCTGCTATTTAAATGGGGTTCAAACAATGTGTTTTTATCTGAAGATGTTTATATTTAATAAATGGAAGTGCTATTCAACTGTTTTTGTACAGTTTTACATTTTACTGCACGTTTACCGGCTGTTGTACCTGTCGGAGTCTGTGTGGCCAGCAGGTTTTTTATTTTCATCCTGACTGCTTTCAGAGAGTGTCAGTCAGGAAACACTTCAGGGACACTAAAAGGGCTTACTGGAGAGGGGGTCCCAGAAGCCCTGGTTCTGCAGACTGTCCCTGCCTTTTGGCCGGTGTTCACGTAAGTTCCTTCCACTTCCAGAGGCAGCACCATTAATAGGAGCATTTTGGAAACTGCAGCTTGCAAAAAAATGTCATTTCCCCTTTCTAGTTCATGGTAAAGGACCTGTTAAGGGTGGAGAAACAGACCTCAGTGGTATACAGCATCTCCCTTTCTTGTTCAATTCTGGTCAATGTATTGTTGACTTTGGGACCAAAAAGAGTGGAACCATCGAAAGGTACATTTAGAAAGAATGTTGTGAAATAGTTCACAAAGTTACATAAAGTGCATCCAGGCATGGTAGCATATGGTAATACAGGTACCTGCTGTGTTAGCTGCACCATATGCAGCATTCAAGAGAAACCTCATAGGAGTGTTCGTGATAGATTGCATAGGAAACAGCTGAGCTTCCAGAGACTTTTGAATCTCTGGTGGATGCTAACTCAACGCCCTCTTTGACATCTTCAGGATCAAATATCCCTGCAAAGGTGGCTGAAGCATTGTTGTGCTTCTCCAGGTGGTTCAATGCCTGAGAGACTCCTTGCTTGAGGTGAATCACAGAGCTCTCCGAGATCTCTTGGTGGCTGCAGCTTCCACAGTAGCAGCCTTCTCCAAGTTCTTGCTCAAAAATAGTGTATCTTTTGGCAGGATTAAGACTTTGTCAAGCTTCTGGAGTATTGGCTCCACTATATCAGGTTCTGTGCACACCCCTAGTACACCAAATCAATAAGGGCATCCTAGAGGGGGAGCTCTCGAGGATGTTGATGGGCTCATGCCAAAAGTGTCTCACCAAAGGACAGGGGATTTTGGAGAATCCTTCCCTTCATCTGCATTGGAATCCTCAGTGAGCGACTCCCAGGAGTTAATACAATAAGCTCGGAGAAACAGAAGTAATACAGGGTTTGAATCCAGTGTGCAGGTAATTTTCTGTTGGGGCTGCATAATGGTTAAGGTGTTTACCTTATAGACTCAAGTATAGAGTTTGATTCCCAACTTTGGGAAGCATGGATTGGCTTAAAAAGGCACCCTGGGGTCATTAGCCTAGTGACTGCCTCTGAACCTAAATGCTTAGTCTAGCATTTGATCTTCCTGTAAACCTCCTAGGGGCCCAATGAAGAAGCAGGGTATTGTGTAACATGGGCTGCTCAAGGCTTGATGGGGTTATCCCAAGGCTTAACTGATGCAATCACAAAGTACCAGATGGATGAGAGGGCCAGGATAGGTCCAGATTAGCAACAAAACTCCCAGTCCAGTGAAAAGATCCTCTTCACAATTTCAAACTCAGATGTGAAGGCCTGATTATTGGGCACAGTTATCCTCAGAGAGATACTGGTGCCCAACACTTACCCTGCTGGGTCCAACACTGAGATCAGAGCTGAATTATCTAAGGCTGAGGCACCCAAAGGAAGGGATGATCCAAAACCATAAGAGTTTATCTGTATTCAGTGGTGTCAGCTCCACAGCTTTGGCTTCAAGATACACTTGGCTTAGACAGAGCTGGAGCTAATAACATCTAGAAGGAGCCAGTGCCTGAGGTAGCCAAGTTGTTACAACCTACAAAAGGGAAGGAAAGGAAGCAGTCAGATCTGTGGGCCTTGGTACTGATATATGGGCCAGGGAAGGAATAGATGAGGTTCAAGCCAAAGCCAGATGACCCTCTGTCTTTGGAGCTGAGGGAGAAAACAGAGGTAATCCAGAAAGCTTGAGTCAAGTCTGGTATGCCACCTGTGACCTAGAAGATGACAAGACTAATGCAGAGTATAAAGGATTAGTCCAGATAAAACACTTTAGCTACCAGACCTTTGAGACTCTCTGATTTGAAAATGATTTTTTACTGCTCATTAGCGACTTGGGTTTTCCTGTCTGTGCTTTGATTGATTTAAGGGTGCCAAGTACTAGCTTTGTACCTTATCAGTGACTCTACCTTTGTTTAGGTTGCCTGTTTTTTTCCAGTTTCATGATCCGTACAAACTTAAAGAAACTTTCAGATGTTTGAAATTTTTTTTTATTACTTACTTGGGACTTGAGTTGTCATTTCATTGTTAGGAGTGAGAAAACAGTCCAAACACTAGCCTCCTATTTTGATTGACACCCAACACCCGTAGACTGATTACATCAGCCTCTTACATCACCTAACCCCACCCCCACCCTGGCTCCATAGCACCACCCTTCTCTTAGGAGATTGGTTAGCTGCCCTTCTTCCTGATGCCTCCCAGTTTCAAGCTCATTATCTAGTCAAACACAAACATATGTAGCCCTCTTTTCCACTGACTTCACTACCTGGAACATCAAGAGTAGAGTTACCACCTGTCCCTCTTTTGGCAGTTGTGTCCCACTTAAAAAACTTGCAAATGTCCTGAAATTTTAGGATAAAAAATATTTCCCAAATGTTCTTTAATAATTGCATAAAACAGTTATTTTGTATGTGAAACACATAAATATTATATGAAATAGCATAAATAACTCATATGCTACAAAAGATTTTATTTTGATAAAAAAGTGAAGTTCTGTCCTTTGCACTAGCCATGGGTATGTTTTGCCCTGCAAAGTCTCACATTTCTACAAAAAAGTCACATTTTGGGCATTTGAAAAGGTGGCAGCCCTAAGAGAGGAAGAATTTGTGACTTCCAAGATAGCTGCACACTGATCAACAGCTTAACTTCAGCTCGCCCAGTGTGAAAAAAGAAACTGAGAGGTAAGAGTTAGTAATTCTGACAATATTAGTAAAATCAGTTACTGGCTAGTAAGTAGACTGCCCGGATGTCAGCAAAGAAGAGACTTAAAGAGCCTGAAATAAAATCAGCTAGAAAAGGTGAAGACAACACTGACTGGGAAGAATCCTGCAGCTGTTCAGCAAAAAACAGTTCAATCTCTTGCTTTGGTGCAAGAGATGGCTTCCAGGAATTTGGAGGAAAAAATAAATTAAATGTGCTCAGAGCTGATTAAAGTAATTGAAACATTGAAGAAGTATATTGTCTCAAAGAGCAAAAGACTGGAAAAAACAATGGAACAAGCTTTAAACAGCTATTCAGCTGAATATATAAAACTGCAAACATCAGAGGTTGACTTGAAGAAAAAGCTGGCTGAGTATGAGATTGTTCAAGAAGAGTTGTTTTAAAAAATAAGTTAGGGGACTGAGAAAACCTGAGATTTTCTGCTCTACCTGAGAAATTGGAAGAAGCAGACTGTATTAATTTCATGAAAGCACAAATAAGTAACAGAAATGGTATTCCACAGCATGATTTGTTAATTGAAAGGACACATTGTGTGTATGCTCCAAGCCTGGCAAGGATAAAGCAGCCAAGACCTGTATTAGTAAAGCTGCAATCATATCAACAGAAAGAGTTGATCCTAATAAAATTGTGTCATAAGGGAAAAGTATTAAAAATTGGAGCCAGTAGATTGTGGAAAATGATTATTCACTGTACACCAGATAGAAGAGAAGAGAAGCAAATTTATGCCAGCAGTCAGGGAATGTCAAAAGGCAGGTGTGAGATTCCAGTTGTATCCAGCTGTCTTCAGAATACTTTTTACTGGAGGATCAAATTAATTTTTTGATGCTGAACAGGCTAAGAAGGAAAGTTTGTCCAACAAAAAGAGAGCCATCAAACAGAAGGGAAGTCTGCTTCTCGTTCTCCTGACAATAAAGCCCATAGAGAGACTTTGTCAGAGAAAACTTTTCCAATGTTCCAAAGGAAAATGTTTGAGAGACAGAAAAAAGCATAGGAGTTGACAAGGATAATTGAGCATCTTGGATATGATTTGGAATCTGGGGATCAGAGATTGAGATGAACAGGAAGAAAACCAGCAAAACTGAAGTTATTGAACAGATGTGAGATTATAAAGCATCAGTCACATTTGAAGCATGACTTTACAAGAAAAAGTGGCCGAGAAAGATTGGACTTTTGTTTACTTTGTTAAACTTGTGGGGAGAGAAAAGCATATACCTGACTTCATGGCATTAATGTTTGGAGGGACACAAAAAGAGGAAAAAAAGAAAATGTGTAACTATAAGTAAAACAATTTTTGTTCATTGTATTTGTATAAAACATTAGTAAAGCATTTTCAGTGATTGTCTCAAAAAAACATGTATTACAGTGGTTAGGCATGCCAATGGCCAAATATATAGCCATTGTCATGGAAAACCTTTTCTTTTTTACAAAAATCAAAAATTTTTTTTATTGGCCGAACTCAGCCGTTTAAGCATAGGGCAGCGGCGTGCAAATGGGATTGGGTGGGGAAAAAAAAGGTGAAAACTCAATTTTGAGGAAAATCTGCATTTTGCCATTATAGTTTATGACATGCAGAATGAAAACAATACCAGAGAACAGTGGTTGTCAAGGGGAAAGACTCTGTGTAAGTGCAGTAACTATGGACTAAGGCAGTGAGGTATGCAAATGAGGGGAAATTTACTGAATCACAGAAATCTTTTAAGTCCCAAACTACACCTAACTGTGTACATGGTCTAGCAAGATGATGCAACTAGGAGGGGCAACAGACATGAAAAGGGGGTGTGTAAGGCATGTAAGCACATTGGAGCCCTAAAGCGCCAAGATAAGCTTAGCTAAGCAATGGGGGGTGTCTGAAGCTGTATTGTCTTATTCCATGAACTGAGGAGTGTGTTTGCACCCAGAGGAAAGCCATTTCTTACTGTTTACATTAGCTAAACGGGTTTGCATGGTGTGCATCTGGTCTAAAACAAACAAACAAAAAAAAAAACAGAAATAGCAGGACTCTTTACATTTAGGCACCGGGTTTGTACGGTGCACCTCGGGGCTTAAAAGGGAAGGAAATGGGAAGGGAAACAAAAGTTAAAATAACAGAATTAAAGCAATCAAGTACAAATAACATAGGTGGTAGGTGGAATGCATCATAGTCAGCCAATCATACAAGCAGCATCTGCAGCACAACAGTATAAAGTATAAAAACACCTTACCGTCTGTTTTTTCCCACAAACTCTGCACCATTGGTGTACACATGTGGGGGGATTTTAATTGGAAAAATGTTAGGGGCTGCAATCACTTTGATCCATCAGTATGTGTTAGAGGCTGACTGCAGAGAGGAGGATAATGCTGACAACTGCCACAGACCAAGGAGGAGGAGAAGAGTGTTCAGACCCAGGGTAACGTACCAGGGCCTACATGATCTGGAGATAGTAGAGCACTACAGGATGGGCAGAGACATACTTCAGCAAATCACCGAGCTGTGCCAGCCTCAACTCAGACCTAGAACCAACAGAGGGGAACCCCAGTGGATAGCAAGGTATGTGTAGCCTTAAGAATTCTAGCTACAGGTACTTTCCAAAGACCTACTGGGGACATCATGTGGCGTCTCACAGGCATCTGCATTCAGGGTACTCCAGTTTCTAGATGCCATGCTGCCACATGCTGGTGAGCACATTAACTTCCCCATCACCTGTGAGGAGAGAACCAGCAATATGCATCTCTTCCACCATGTAGCAGAATACCCGGAAGTACTGGGTGCCATAGACTGCACGCACATCCCCATCAAAGCACCACCTGGTGAACAGGGTAGGGTCTACATAAACCGCAAGGGATTCCCCTCCATCAACTACCAGGTCATGTGCAATGCCCAGGGCATTATCATGAATGTGCGTGCTGGCAGCCCTGGAAGCTATCATGACTCCCACATCTGGCATTCATCACAGATGTGGCAGCCCTGGAAGCTATCATGACTCCCACATCTGGCATTCATCACAGCTGTACCAGGCATTTGCCAGTGGCGGCATCCTGTATGGCCATCTGGTGGGGGATGCAGGCTCTGCACTGAAGCCGTGGATGATGACACCCATCAGAAATGCACACACACCCACACAAAAATGCCATAATGAGGCACACGCACAAACCAGGATCATCATAGAGCATGTGCTTGGGATGCTCAAGTCACTGTTCCGTTGCCTTGACATATCTGGTGGAGACTTGCAGTACTCTCCAGCAGCATGTGCACACATGTTCATAGTATGTGCCATGCTACACAATATGATCCTGTAGAAACAGCTGCAGCAGGAACAGCATGGGGAAGGGCCACACAGCCCACCACCATTGCCAAGGCCAGAGGCACAGTGGGACTCACAGGAGGAGGCCACTGAGCCTGCTTCTGTAGGTGGATGGAGGCATGCCCAGTATGCTCAGGCCTTGGCAAAGAGGCAATGCATAGCACACACACTGACACTGTAGGGACCCCAGGGACTGACACCTCTCTCTGACCCGCACACACAGTAAAATGGATGACACACACATCACACTACCTGTAACTTACCATGTATAGGCAGTGTACTGTGTGCATCCAACATAGGCGTCCCTCAAGCACCGTCCTCACAACTGCCACAAGCACAAGGTAAGTCAGTCTTCTTAACAATAAATGAATGGATTAGTATGTTTTTCCAACATATCTATGGTAATGCTGCATGCATGCAAGGGAATGGGGTGGCCTACTGGGATAGCAGCACACAACTGACAGCTATATGGGACACCAGGAAATGTCTGGCCAAAACTGGCCTCCACACACTATGCAGTAGCACCCAAGGTGGTAAATCCCACTGCAGTAGATGTGTGGGCACAACTAACTGGGGGTCATAGGTCACAGGCATAGATGTCAGGGTGGAGGTTTCATAACCACCCCTCACACCCACGCAACAAATCAGCTGTAGAAAACCACAGAGAAATGTCTGGTAAAGGCACACAAATGGCAATGTTGAATTACCCCCCTATAGACTCACACAGTGATAACACAGCAGTACCCACAGTTGCAGTAAGGCTATGAAGGGTAAGAAGTCTGAAACTCAAATGTATGCCAGTTCAATCTGACCTGGGCTGTTTACTGATATGCCTCTAGTCCCCAAGACAGGGCACAATAGTATGGCAAATGGAACCAAAATGTAAAGCAAATATCAGCACAGTCTGCACAAATGTGTACAGTTGATAGGTGTGCCACCCTATATACCCACACAAATGCAGTAACATGTATGTTTGCAGGGAAATAGCAGCATAGCACACACTGGCAGGGCTGTACTAATACACATGAAAACATGTTGCCTGTCCACAATATGCAGGGCTCAATGAGCTATGTGTGGTTAATACTGTCTGGATCTGGCCAGCATGTTCTCCCGGCAGTTGTCTTGTAGTGCCCTAGGTACAGTGCTGCCTTTGACAGGGCCATATGCAGATAACTGCTATGCCAACTGTTATGCATGTCAGTGACGCTCACTGCTCTGCCACTGACATACCTGGAAGTCACAGTGCTATGTGGAATATACTACACATATTAGTGATATCTTGAAGGATGTGTAGCAGAGGTGCCAAGGCTTTTGTGAATATAAGTGGTTTTTGGTAATGTTGCCAGTGGTCATTCTCAATAATCCTTTTTTCTTATGTTTGCTTTTACATATAATGGACATCCCTGCATCGTTGAATGCACTCTGTACCCACACTCATAACTCCCAACCTCTGACAGCAAGCTGTCTGAACAAGGGCAGAAATAAAAGTGGATCAAAGGCACAATGCTAGGCATTGTTGTAAATATTCCCATTACATACTGAGAAAGTTGGTCGGGTGAGGGGTTTGCAGTAGCAGGAATTGTCTGAAGGTTATGTAGTCTGAAACAGTAATGTCTGTCATTATTTTGTAATATCACTCTTCAATTATATGTAACTAACTTGCCATAAAAACACAAGTTTACGTAGAAAGGATGAAACCTTTAGCCAAACACCTGGACAAACTGCCAAAAATGTACAGGTGAGAGGTATGCCCACACAAAGATATGACATCTCAGGTTAGAAAGATACCACACAAGCAGGAGATCCCCAGCCAGTATATCTCCAGGTTACTGGACTGTTTACACAGCCAAGTCATTATTAAACTGGCTGTAGCCACAACTCACAAATGGCCTTGTTGGGCAATAATTTATATAGCTGCCCTCATAATATTGGTGTATGCATCATACAACTATTATTCTTCTGGTAAAGCACTATGATGATCTCAGGATGTCTGGCACTAGGTAATGACACAATACATTGTAGTTTCAGGCTACAGATATGTCAGACAATGTCTGCTAAACAAAACACGTACCCTGAGGAAAGTCCTGTGTACTCCTGAGAAGTATGGCTGTAGCACACAAAACCCTGGACTGGAGTATACCTATCTCTGGAATGCAGTCCCACTCTAAGTATGGGCATTCTCCTACACTTGGGCATGTGCATACAGACAGCTATGTACATCTCAACTGTCCCCCCACACACACATCAGACAGGATTACCCTCAGCTAGCTCTAGGTGGCCCATATTTGATATATCTGCATCTGTTGCATGAGATACACACACACACATATATATGGCAACAGATAACATATGTCAAGCACACACACACATAGATGTGGGGAAGTGAGAGCCAGTGATAGAGAGAAACACAGGGGGACACAGAGTGAGTCACACACACGGATACCCTGAATGGCATACAGTGATGTCCTGGTGTGGACAGTGGCACACCAGTTGTAAACAGTTGCACATGGTAGCATAAAAGGTGAGCCCTATTGTGTAACAGTAGTGAGGTTGGGTTTATAATATCACATCACCTATGTGTGTATGTGTGTGTGTGTGTGTATCTGTAGGTCTAAGTATTAGGAGACTTTTCCCACTCAGTACACTTCACATTGCCCTACTTCACAAGATCTGCTACTGTCTTTCACCTTAGAAGTACCATTGGACATTGATCACCCTTATAAGCTCTGTAGCATGTGCAATAACTGTGTAACACTATAGTACAAATAACTAGATAGGTAAGGGTTCTAATCTCAATACTGGCAACTGTGTATGTGTGTGTGTGACAGTTGTGTATGCGAGAGTGAGGGAGTGTGTATTTGTAGGTGAAACAGTTTTAGGCCATTCCCACCTACAACACTTCCCAGTGCCCCATGTCATTCCCCTTATTGGCACCTTTGGCCAGTTGTCAGCCCAGTAAGCTCAGTAGTGGGTTTGATAACTGTGTAACACTTTAGTACAAATCACTAGCTAGACAGAGGTTCTAATCTCAGATCTGGTGAGTGAGTCTCCCACCCACGGGCCTACTTTATCACTCCTGCTGATGTCATTCCCCTTATCAGCACCTTTGGCCAGTTGTCAGCTCAGTAAGCTATGTAGTGTGTGCGATAACTGTGTAGCACTATAGTACAAATAACTAGATAGGCAGGGGTTCTACTCTCAGGTCTGTCAAATGTGTGTGTGGGTGTATAACTGTCGATGTTTGTAGGAAGAGGTATTTTGATAAGTTTCCCACCCACTGCCCTATTTTATCAGTCCTGCTGATGTCATTCCCCTTATCAGCATCTTTGGCCAGTTGTTAGACCAGTAAGCTCTGTACCACGTGTGATAACTGAGTAACACTATAGTACAAATTACTAGACAGGCAGGGGTCTCTCAGATCTGGGAAATGTGTGTGTGGGTGTGTAAGTGTGTATGTTTGTAGAAAGAAGTATTTTGATAAGTTTCCCACCCACTGGCCTACTTTGTCAGTCACGCTGATGTCACTCCCCTTATAGGTTCATAGGTGTGTTCTAGGCTAATGGCCCTGGAGCCTTTACAAGCCTAGCCCATAGAAGTGCCATGCCATTGTGCCACCCAGTGTTAGTTCCCAGTGCCTCCATCAAGTAGAACCACTGGAGTGATCCCTGGGGTGAACTTTCTATTACCCTTCCACTCATCAAGATTTCACTGGAACAGGGTGCTTTGCTTGACTTGTATGGAAAGTCTATTCCAGGTCATGTGCAGTCTCTGGGTGAGGAACCTGTCCCTCCAGCATGTTGTGTTGATTGTGGTAATGAGGTCAAGGTCCCTGCAGTGTGTGGTGCAGAGGGATTTGAATGTTTTTAGATGTAGCATTTCTAAAAGGGTCAGACATGGCTTTGTAAGTCAAGCAGAGATTGCCTGTAAGTAGGTGATATGAGGCAGAGAATAGCTGGAGTCTTTTGAGTCTGTCTGTGTAGGATGTGTTTAATGCCTAGGATCCTCTTTGTGAGGTACGTCTGTCACCTCTCCAGCTGTTGCAAGTGTCTAGTGAGGTGCATGCCAAATGGACCATTATACTTGATTGGTCTAATGGGGGAAGAGTACACAGAGACAATGAACTCTTTCTTCCTGGATGCAAAACCCTTGGTAATGAGATGTGCCACATAGAAGGATTTCCTGACCACAGTGGCAATGTGGTTAAAGGAGAGGTTGCTGTCAACCTGTGTCCCCAGATCTCTTATAACACCTACAGTGTTCAGTGGGCTCCCAACGATGTGGTACTTAGTGGGAACTGAGGTTTTTACCAACGGGCTGATGATGCATTTTGTGATGTTAAGCTTCAGGCCATGGTTTCCACACCAGTCAGTGATCTCAGTGATACCTTTCTGTAGGAAGTCTGCATCACTTGTGGAGTTAATGATGGCTCCCAGCTTGCAGTTGTCTGTGAACTTGGTCAGCCAGAGTTCCATTTTGTTGGCCTGGACTCATGAGAAGTAGATGCTGAACAGGAGAGTACCCAGGAGTGATCCCTGTGGGACTCCACTCATGACTGGTTGGCAGTCTGACTTGGAGCTCACTACTTTTACACTGTATGTTCTAACTGTGAGCCAATTTGCAACCTCCCGTAATGATATAAGGGTTGATGCCTAGTTTGGTGGGTTCATCAATGATACCTGACTGAGGAATGGGATCAAGAGCCTTGGCTAGATTGATGTAGGCTGTATTCAGTGCCTTACTGTCACACACAGCCCTAGTGACTGAATCAAAGAAGTCAACCAGGTTGAGCAGGCATGATCTCCATTTTACAAAGCCCAACTGTGTGGGGTCCAGAGTTGAGAGATTACTTATATGTTTGTTGACCAGGTCCCTGATGATGTGCTCCATATCTGTACATATCAGACTCATCAGGCTAATGGGCTGATAATTCCCAGGGTCTGTAGTTACTACCCCTGACTGTAGCAGTGCACCATTTGGGATTGACAAAGCCTGAGGTGAGGCTGTGACAGAACAGGGCACACAGATGTGGTGCCAGGTATCTTTGTAGTTCATGGAGAACACAGCCACGGATAATTTTGGGTCCAATGGAAGCTGTATTCTTGCCCATGGACAATGCAGGTTTAACCTGGGTGGCAGCAATCCTGGGTGCCTGGCATTCATCTGGCATTCTGATTGTTCCCCTAGGGGGAGAGAGAGGGGTAAAGCTGGCACTGAATGTGTTGGCAAGAATGTTGGCTCAGTATAGGAGGCAGCATTGTGCAGTAACTCAGAGCACTTCTGTGTATTGCCGTGGAGGTTCTGGATATAACTATCAAAGGCTTTGTGATTGTTTTCAGTGTCTGCTGCAATTCTGCTGTCATAGCTGGCTTTAGATGATTTCATAAGGGATCTCAAGTTGTTGAGGCGAATAAGGGAGTTTTACTACTCTTGGGTCTCCACCTTTGTCTGCAAATGTTTCTTCCTTCTGTTGTACAGGTTATTAATGGCAGGGGACCACCGGATTGACCTCCAGTGTTTGGAGAGTGTCATGGTTCTGTTGGGTATGGCTAGTTCCATGCATTGATGTACATTTGTACAGTGCATTTGTGTATGATTCCACAGTCCTGCAGGTATTTTCCATTGGCATGGGTGCTGTGAAGTTAGCCACCTCTGTTTTTAGGAGTCCAAAGTCAGCTTTGGAGAGGTTTTTCAGGGTGGTTACCTTTGTGGGGGGTATGGGTGAGATGTGGATTTCCATGGTGATTACTCTATGTTGGATATAACCAGGTAGGGATTGACTACTGTTGTCAACCAACAGTCCCATATGTTAGTAATCAACACAGGTCAAGGATGTTGCTTCCTCTTCTGGGTGTCAGAATGAGCTGGTCCAGGGCATTGGAACTGATGGATTCCAGGAAGCGATGGGCCAGTGTATTGGTGCTTGAGTATCTTTCCCAGTTGATGGAGGGGTAGTTGACGTCTTCTAGTATGAGAGTGTTAGGTTGGACCTTGATAGATTCCATGGTGTTGAGGAATGTGGATTGAGAGTCTAGGGCTATGGATGGGGACCCTATAGCAGGCTATGAACTGGATTGCACTATTACCCAATGTCAGTTGTACCTGAAGTACCTCAGATGCATTATGCTAGGATACTAGTCTGGAGGCGTGCATATCCTGTATGAATATGGAGACACCATCACCTTTGGAGCTGTGGTCCATGTTTTGGGGCTGACAGGTGTGTAATGAGTTATAGCCTGGTAGTGCATGGGGTGCTGTCTGCTGCTGTAAACCAGGTCTCTGTTACAGCACAAATGTCAGTGTTCTCCATTTTGAGGAGTGCTTCGAGTTACAGCATCTTGAGATGTAGATGTCTAGTGTTGAGCAGTATGACCTTCAGATTGCATTTATGTATAGCTGTTGCGATGGTAATTTGATTTGGAACACCATCTAAAAGGCACTATAGGGGTGGTAAGACACTTAGCCAGTACCTGGAAACCCAGAGTAACAGATGCAGGCCATCTCTGACAAGCCATTGCAATCTGTCAATCATGTCATCCCAAGCAGACAGATACTGGATCCCCTGAGAATGACTTAAGACACTTAAGTCAATTGTTGAAGTCAATTGTTCTGTGGTATCATTCTGGGTGACAGTAGTATACTGCTCAGGGCTACTGTCATACCTGCCTGGCCCACGTAATCTGAGTGCTCCACCATGTCTCTTTTCATTTAGTCCAGGGAGGAGTGTCTCAGGTCATTCACACACATATAGATAATGACAGAGTGATACTTGTAGTTGTTGTGGAGTGACCTTACTGGGTGTGTTATGTGTTGGATCCTAGCACCTGATAGCTGACTGTTACCTTCTCTATGTTCAACCTAGTGAGTGGGACATCTGTGGGCCACACTATTGAGTCACCTATGATTACTGTATTGGGGAAGGTGACTAGCCTTATGGGCTTAGGTTGAGGGGCACACTGTGTAGGTGAGATTATGTGTCCTGTGGTGTGGTGGTCGAGTGGGTGTCTGTCTTGGTTGTCTCTGCTGTTTGGGTAGATGTCTATTGAGTGCCTCTATGAAGGTGGGTGTGTGTTTTTTTGTTTGTATGTCAGAACTGTGATAATGGGTGTTCTGTAGGGGTAGGTGTTCCATGCAGTGTGGTGCAGGTGTTGACCCTTCTCCTCTTGACCAGCTAGTCTAGTCCTCACTAGAGAGTGCATATCTTCCAATTCTGTGATATAGGGATATCTCTCACAAGTCTGAGTGTTGGAAGTTTAGTGGAGAGGGTTGTCTGTGTACATGAGGCAGTTCCAACAGTGCCTCAGAATGCCCATGTGCACCAGGTTAATGGGCAAAAGCACAGAGAACTGCACTTTAATCATGCCAAGAGGGGTGGTCATAACTACTAAGTACTGGAGCTAATTCCATGAGGAATGATTACTGCTGATGGCTCTCAGGTGTGCTAGAATAATTGATACAAAAACATGTTGAAGTGCAAAGCTATTAGGCTATTTGAAGTGCAAGAGAGAAAGAACTAGCAACATCCAAGAGAAAAACTGAAGGCAGACTTTCTGGCACCTGTAATAGTTTACCTCAGCTGTGCAGTCATCAGCACCTTTGGCCAGTTGTCATCCCAGAAAGCTCTGTAGCACATGCGATAACTGCGTAACACTATAGCACAAATAACTAGATAGGCAGGGTTTCTAATGTCAATACTGGCAAGTAAGTGTGTGTGTGTGTGTGTGTGTGAATGAATCATATACTGTGTGGTTTGTACCATTTTGAGTTGTGTACCACCCTGTAAACTGTTACCTTCCCTATGTTCAACCTAGTGAGTGGGACATCTGTGGGCCTCACTAATGAGTCACCTATGATTACTGTATTGGGGAATGTGACTAGCCTTATGGGCTTAGGTTACCCTACTTTACTAGGCCTGCTGATGTAATTCACCTTAGAAGTACTTTGGGACTAGGTGAAATTATATAAGCTCGGTGGTGCGTCTGATAACTGCATAGCACTATAGTATAAATAACTAGATAGGGAGGGGTTCTAAGCCCAATGCTGGCAACTGTTTGTGCATGTGTTTGTTTGAGAATCATATACTCTGGGAGGTGTACCATTTTGAGTTGTGTACCATCCTGTAAACTTCCCATCACCCTACTTTCCTAGGCCTGCTGATGTCCTTTACCTTAGAAGTCCCTTGGGACTAGGTGAAATTATGTAAGATCCATAGCACGTCTAATAACTGCATAATGCTATAGTAGTAATAACTAGATAGGTAGAGGTTATAATCTCAATAGTGGCAACTGTGTGTGTGTTTGGGTGAAGATCATATCCTGTTTGGCTGATACCATTTTGACGTGTGTACCATCCACACCTGTTTACCACTTCCCAATGGCATTACTTTTAATGACATCTGCCTCATAAGCAGCATGTTAAAACATTGCGCAGGCTATACCAGTCCTCTGTACAGATGTGTACGGAATATCCAGATGTTTGCAACCTGTGTCCCTTAACAATGTCCATGTATGTGATATTGTTGTCAAATCAGCCACAGTGAGTGTAGTGACACACATGCCAGCATCAGGTATCATACCTGACTGAAACATCATGCTGCTACAACGTCTGCTACACTATCAACTGCCCAGGCTTGTAGGAGCAATACGTGACTCCACTCCACATGCTATTTCTGGTGGGCTATCTCACCATCCATGAAGGCATTCAGAACATTACATGTTGTAAGAGGTAGTGTGTTATGTCCCATGCATATAATCTATGTGGGGCATGTCGTGTATGTAGTACTACAGTACATCAAAGTGGAAATGTAGGTTTACTAATCAGTCTATTGCCAACTGTGTTTGTGTTACTGTATGCACATCCCCTGTGTCAGTCCTTACTGTGTGTATGCAAAGGATGGACCATTTTGTCTCCCTGTTCCAGCTGGTGAACTCCGGAATACATACCACAAACCTGTCATACACAGTATTATGCATGTCCTCATCAAATGCATCAGGGTTGAGTGTATGGGAAAGAAATGGCAGGACCAACAGGTGTTGACAGGTGAATCTATTGCCGTTAATGTAATGACTATGCTTGTGAGTGACCTGGTGACAGTACTGCAGTAACCTGTTCTGTATGTCTGAGCCTGTGGTACTACACGACACTGAAGTGACATGTCTGAAGGCTACCTGTCTATGGCAAGGGGTATGTATGCAGTAGGGTTACCACCTGTCCCACTTTGCAAGGGACAGTCCCTCTTTGGGCAGTTGAGTCCTACAAAAAAATTGAAAAAATGGCAAATGTCCTGAGATTTTAGGACACAATTATTTCCTATATTTTATGTAATAGTTGCATAAAACAGTTATTCTGCATCTGAAACACCTAAATGTTATAAGAAACAGAATAAGCAACTAAAATGCTACAAGAATAAGCTTTTATTTAGGCAAAAAAAGTGAAGTTCTGTCCTTGGTACTATCTGTGGGTATGTTTTGCCCTGCAAAATCTGACGTTTGTACCAAAAATGTCCCACTTTGGGCATTTGAAAAGGTGGCAACCCTAGTATGCAGGGTCACACATTGTCTGACAACAGTGTCCCTCACACACTGTTGCATGCATACACACCTGGTACATGTACATATAAAGCTGTACTTTGCCTTGACATGGTCAGTGTATTCCCACTCTGCCATACTCCCTCTTGCGAATGTGTGCAGGGCCACAGCCTGCAGACACACAGACACCTGGAACACAAACAGAATACAGCATGTCAGACTACAGTCAGTCAGTGGTACTAACAGCAATAATGCATCCTGGCTAATAAGGTACATACATCATAACAAATGCAATCAGACAGCACCTTACATAGTATTACATAGCTACACTGTACTATATTCACCCCGTGCATCAGACCCATATTAGCATGTCCCTGCATCGATGTTATGGATGACAGGGATGTGGCACAGGTGTCATCATATGCACAGGGTGTGGTGTGGGTTTGCCAGAAGCCTAGGCTGTGCCATATGGTTGACATCATGTGTGTGTGTGTGTGTGTGTGTGTGTTTAGAGGGGTATCCAGTAAATGGGCTGTGCAGAGGTGCTGTGTGTGTCGAAAGGTGACTTACCTGTGATACAGATGTATGTATGCACACAGTCATGCTATGTGGCTGCCATATGCAGGGGTATGTTGGACAGCTGTAGACCGTACATGGCAGAGTGTCCAGTTCTCCATCTCTGGCCACAGGAACTGGTCCTGCCCAGGGATATCACTGGCACCACAAGACCCAAGGCCAGATGCGGTACTGCTTCCTGATGGTGACTGCTGTCTACTGGATCTGTGCCCCTGATGGGACTGGCCAGGACCACATGCCCATGGCCTGCTTCAGTGTGATGTGGACAGCAATCCCTCTTTGGTAGTGCTGGTGTCACTGCCACTATGGGAGTGTGAAGGTGCACGGCCCAGTAGACTCTCAGCTGTTGTTGATGCTGACCTATGTCCACATGGCCAATGGCCATCTCCCACCACACACTCTAGCACAGACATATCACGGCCGAGGTTTCCCAAGGTCTCACCCCACCGTCTATTCATGGCCTCAGTATTTTGACATGTGGCCTCAACAAGGTCATGTATGTCACCATGTAAATCAGGAAGTGTTGCATCCACGACCCTGAGTATTTGTCTGGTGTGGCATTCACTACGTGCCTGTGTATCCATGACAGCCTGAAACATGCTTCTGCTAACACCTGCTGTGGCACTTGTGACAGCGGCTTGATGAGCAGCAGCCCTGCTGTGAGCACCCCTGTCCATCTGCCTGTGTGGGACCTCGCCTGCACTCTGGCTATGGACAATGTCTACACTCACACCTGCCATAGTCACCACACTAGCCTGTTCCATGCCAACACCTGCCAACTGTCAATCATCTGTGGCCACTGGTGACAGGGTATGTGTGGGCATTGTCACTATATGTGGGGATGGTGTTGAAAAGAGTGGTATGCCAACAAATGGCACAGATTCAGCCCCTGACAATCCCACCTGTACCTCACTATTCCTATTATCATTGTCAGAGTCTGCAGAGAGAATGACATCAGTTTCCAAGAGGGAGGGACCCTGAACCCTATTGCCACCTGTGAGGGGAAGACAACATATGTACATTAATACCTGCACTTTGAGGTTGGCTGGTACACACATGCAGACATGCACACACACACACACTTACAGGTGAGATGGCACAAATCTGTTACACA
The DNA here is from genome assembly GCF_019279795.1 of Protopterus annectens. Classification (NCBI taxonomy): domain Eukaryota; kingdom Metazoa; phylum Chordata; order Ceratodontiformes; family Protopteridae; genus Protopterus; species Protopterus annectens. The sequence goes on along the minus strand of NC_056732.1, from coordinate 388,143,594 downwards.
GACCTCATATTACCCAAATGGTGACATGCATGACACACGGCCCTCAACATCAAGCATTGCAGCCAGTTTTACTATATGTAACTAACAATACAGAGCTCTGGGATATGTGAGTAGTGTTTGCTGATGGCCCTTCCTCAGCACAGACTGCACCCATGTACATATCATTGCTGTTCACCTGTGTAGCACAGTGGCAAGTACTACAGAACATACATCACAACTGTAGAGATCCTTGCAGGATGTGTATATGCCTGGCTCATATGTTTGCTCTGTTTCTCATAATCCCTGAGTTTGTCTGATACATAACTGGGATGATCTGAAGAATGACGTCACTGATTAATGACATACATTTCAGTTTCAGACCTCCAAACCAGCAGTAAATGTGTGGTCACACAATTCCTGTTACACCACCAACCTTCTTAGCTTACAGTGGATATGATAAGTGTACACAACCCTCTTAACTCATTACATCCAAGTGACGCCTCCAGGTGCATCTGCAGTTACCTCCTACTGCGCCTCTAGGTGTAAAATGTTGCTTGTTCATATTTGCATTAATAATTCCAAAACCATGCAACATACAAGGTATCAGAAGATTGTATCTTGAAGCATAAATAATGGCAAACACAATTGTATTGATATTTGACCTCTGTTAATGAATATTTGTTAGAACTGTAAGGTGATAAGTTCAGTTTTTAAAGACTCAAGCCACACCAACTTTGAGTTAAAGGTGCACACTCAAAAGAGCTGTACTGGAGGGAATGAGTTAACATGCCATGTTCTTGTAATGTATAAGATGAGACCGCAAAAATGCATTCAAATACATTACCCACCTTTCATGTGACATATGACTTGAGCAATTCAATCGATAAACTAAAATATGTGGTACGTGTAAAATATAATGAATGAAATATGTGCAATATGGTGGTTGCCTAAGTGTGCACACCCTTAAAATGATACTATGTTAAAGCACTTTGTAAGTGACTTACAGCATTCACTCTTCTTGGGAAGGTGTCTATCAGCATGGCACATCTTGACTTGCCATTATTTGGCCACTCTTCCTTGCAAAGGTCCCCCAACTCAGTCAGATTGCATGGGCAGCTCGTGCACAGCCCTTGTCAGGTCACAATGGGGTTTTGATCTCGGGTTTAGGTCTAGGCTCTGGCTTGGCCCAATCAGTAATCACGAGTGTGTTCAGATGGAGCCATTCTTAGGTAGCTTTGGATGTATGCTTCAGGTCTTTGTCATGTTGAAGGCTGACACCCCTCCCCATCCTCAGCATTCTTGTAGACCCCTGATGGATGTGGTCTAGACGTGAGTGTTATTTTGAACTGTATAGAATTCTCACCACCATGACTACAGACTCAGGTCCAGCTTTAGAACAGCATCCCCACAGCAGACCAATGCCACAGGCGTGATTCACTATGGGAATGGTGGTCTTCAGGTAAAGAGAGGCGTTGCATGTGCACCACACATACCTTTTGGTATTGTGGCTGTGATGCCGATCCAGTCTCATTACACCATAACGCATTTTCACAAATGCCTTTGGGAGACTTTATGTGCTGTATTGCAAGTTGTATCCACCCCTGGATGTTTTTTGGTGTGGGGAAATGCTTCCATCTTCTGACCCTACCCCATAGGCCAGACTTATGGAGAATAAGGGAGATTGTTCTCACATGTAGTACACAACACCAGTACTTGCAAGAGATTCCTGCAACATCAACAGTTTTGCTGTATGTCTCCTGGCAGCCTTCCTGACCAAGTTTGGACATGTCTTTTCATCAGTTTTGGAGGGACGTCAGGTTCTTTTCAACAACGCTGTTGTCCCATATTCAGTCCACCTTTTGATGACTGTCTCCACTGTGTTCCATGGTGTATGCATTGCTGTGGTAATGTTGTTGTACCCTACTCCTGAGTGATACCTTTCAAATATGAGATCTCTTTGCTGCTTTTTAAGCTGTCTGCAAGCCATGGCTGTTGCAGACAACTGAGCAGATGTCATGAATATCCTACTTGGACAGCAGATTGTTGTTTAGTGTTACTCAGAGTGCCTTTACTTGATGGCAGGTGTGTACCCAAGCAGACTGAATGCTGTCAGGAAATCACAAGCTTCTGCAATAAAATATCTGAAGGGTGTGCACACGTATGCATCCAGCTTATTGTAAGGTTTGTATACTCCATATTTGGCGCCCAACAGATTGGTTAGTTTTACAAATGAATTGTTCATGTTACAGGTCACGTTAAAGGTTGGAAAAGGTATGGACTGACATGTTGTGGTCTCAATTTGTATATATCACAAACACTTGGCATCTTAACAGGGGTGTGTACATTGTTTATATCCACTGTATAAGAGTAATGTTTCATACATGTCCCTGCCTTAGGCCATTTGTCCCCCCATTTTGCTGGTCTTTGTCCAGAAGTCTTGCACTGACAGGTTGTGAGGTATGCTACAGGGATGTTACATTCTCTTCAAATAGGCCCCTGTGTTGACCACTGTGATGCAATGCAGTTAACCCTACCACATGCACACAAACCAATACAGCTATGACTGACAGTTGTGTGCATGGTAAATTGCATGCCCTTCACATGCCTGGGGTATTGGCAAACCACAAAAGAACAATTCCATACTCAGCAGCTTCAGGCTGCTGTTCCACATGCAGACCAGAGGGACCTAGGTAGTTGTGGGAGAGAGGTATTGTCAGCAGACTCACATGTGGCATTGGTATAGGATGGATGCAGCATGTCTGCCCATTTACAGTACAACCCCCAATACTACACAATTTGCTGTCCTTAACCATAGATGTGCACTTCTGTGCATTAGAAAACCCCATCCACAACTGAATCTGACCTGACACATGCACATAGATACTCTACAGATACAAATATGTCTGCTACACTAGTATAGTAATCTCCACTGGAGCCTTACCTGCACGCTCCTTGTCCATTGTCTGGGTGCCACCTATCTCCAGTTTGTGGGGGTCTGTACCCTGATGTTGTACTGGGATGGGTGCCCCAAGGTTGGCGAAGAGCTCCTCTGTGGGTGTCAGTGGGGTCTGCATGGCTGGGCCCCCACCTGTGTCTGTGCGGTCCCTGGCCACAGCAGCAGCCCTTTGCCGGGCATGACGTATGAGGTCGGTTGCATGATGCTGGACCTACTCATATGTACGTGCATGCAGGCCATCATTTTCCCTGTGCACAAGGTCATCCCACAGGGCAGTCCTCTCCCGCAAATGTCGCTGGCTCCAGTAGAACATAATTGCATGATGCTCTAGTATGGCTTTGATGATAATGGTAGTCTCAGCCACTGAAAATGTTGCCCTTCTTTGATGTGACATTGCACCTGAAAAACATAAACAGGGAAACACATCACAGGACCTCATACATTTGGCAACAGTATGTACAGAACCTGCACATGTACATTGAATACCAGTAGCCACCACTCACAACCACACCATATCCTGTAATCTATTAGCACAGTATCAGCTTGCATTGCATTCCTGGTTTTGATGTGTCATATTACCCCCAGTGAAGGCCAGTTAATTGCATAATCCTCTATTCCTCATTCAGGTCTGTATAGACGGATGGCATTGGCCATCTTCCATGCAGATGGGGTGTGGATTGTGCTGAGGCTTGGTGTGACTACAGTGTGTAATGAAGCTGGGAGCACATGCCTGAGTTCATGTAGGATGCGGACAGGGATGTTATCATGTCCCATGGATGCTTACGTTTGTTGCCTTTCAGTAGGCAATATGTACCTTCTCACTGGTGATGAGGGGAGGGGTGCGGGTGCTGTGCATATCCACCTATAGTGATGCTGAGCCAGGGGATGATGTTTGCCCTAACCCTATCTGCAGCAGGTTGGTTATAGCTATGTTGTGTGTGTATGTGGTCTGATTGACCACCACTACAGGTTGGGTTGGTTTGTTGCCTCTGAGATTGCAGACATATGGGAAGATGGCCTTATGATTGGCCTTGATGGATGTGTCCAATTCATACTCATAGTTAGCCTTACAGTAATCTACCTGTGACCTTATATGCTTGTTCAGACAATGGCTGACTTGATGCCAGGTCAGTGCCTGCTCCTACTGTGCCCTGTACAGCCAATATAGGGACCAAGTCAGTGGTTTGTGTATTGCTGCCATCCAGCAAAGGGGATTATTCTACTTTGGTGGAGGCAAGTTTTACAAGTAAGGTATATAGGTGTTCATATAGCTGTTTGGAGTAGGCATGGACACAAAGTCATAACACAGTTGGACACCTCTCCAATTTCAAACTGATAATCATGCTTATTACCCATGGCTGTGTCAGGGCAATGCAATAACCAGCACCTGTATAAATGTCACTCTGTTGGATGCACAGTAACTAAGATTACACACCTGTTCAACATGTACAGCTTAATTAACTGACATTTTGCATCTCGTGTCTGTTATTATGAGGTGGCCAAATACACCTACTCATACTGACATGTGCACAGGTAATACCTGATATACATTTCTGTTCTATGTTAGTATGGCACACTGTAGTCACACTCTTGCTGCCCAGTCATCCCTCTCAACCCATTAGAGCAGGGCATCTGTAGGATGCCACACATACATGGGGGGGGGGCAATGGGACAAAATTAGTGACACTGTCTTAATAATGTTGTAACACACGTCATTCAATAGTACAATAGCCTTTGCATTGACAGGCATACCCTGGAGGATGTACAACACTCATATGGCAGGAAGAGAGGAGAAAGGCTAGGAGTGTGGTAGTGAGGGTAAGAACTTTTAATGTTGGCAGTATGACTGGTATAGGGACAGAGCTAGCTGATATGATGGCCAGGGGAAGGTTGATATATTGAGTGTACAAGGGACCAAATGGAAGGGGATTACAGCTAGGTGTATGGAAGGCAGGTCACAATTCTGCTGTCATGGTGTGGATGGGAGGAGAAAGGGGGTAGGGGTTATCCTGAAGGAACAGTATGCTAAGAGTGTTTTTGGAGAATGAAATGAGTGTCTGATAGAGTGATGTTTATGAAGCTGGAAACTGATGGCGTAATGATGACTGATAGTGCATATGCTACGCAAGTTGGTTGTGCAATGAATGAGAAAGAGAAACATGAAGTCAGTTGGATGACATGATGATGACTGTACCCAAGGGTGACAGAGCGGTGACTGCAGCAGATTTCAATGGGTATGATGAAGGGAACAGAGGGGATGAGGAAGTGATGGTTATGTATGGTGTTAACCAAAGGAATACAGATGGTGAAATGGTAGTGGATACTGCAAAAGGGATGGACATGGCTGTGGTGAATATGCACTATAACATGAGGGAGGAGCATAGGGTGACACAGAAGAGTGGAGGAAGATGCATACAGGTGAAATATATCCAGTGTAGGAGGGCCAGTTTGAAGGAGATTGGAGACTGTAAAGTGGTGACAGGGGAATGTGTATTTAGGCAGCATAGAATGTTGGTCTGTAAGATGACAGTGATCAAGAAGAGGAGGAGTGTGAGGGCAGCACCAAGGATCAAATGGTGGGAACTGGAAAAGGGTGATTGTGAGGTGGAGTTCAGAGAAGAGTTAAGGCAGGCACAGGGTGGCAGTGATGATTTACCAAATATCTGGGTAAGTACAGCAGAGCTAGTAAGGGAGATGGCTAGAAAAGTGCTTGGTGTGACATGTGGATGGAGGAAGGAGTACAAGGAGACCTGGTGGTGGACTGAGGAAGTACAGGACAGTATACAGTGAAAGAGGTTGGGGAAGGAGTGGGAACGTCAGAGAGATGAGGAAAGTAGACAGGCATATAAGGAGATGAGGTGCATGGCAAAGAGAGAGGTGGCAAAGGCTAAGGATGAGGCATATGAAGAGTTGTATGACAGGTTGGACACTAAGGATGGATGACAGAATTTGTACAGATTAGCTAGACAGAGGAATTGAGCTAGGAAAGATGTGCAGCAGATAAGGGTGATAAAGGATAATGAGGGAAACGTGCTCACAAGCGAGGGGGCTGTGCTGAGAAGATGGACAGAGTACTTTGAGACAGTGATGAATGAAGAGAATAAGAAAGAGAAGAAGGTGGGATGATGTGGGTATGGTGAATCAGAAAGTGCAATGGCTTATGAAGGAGGAAGTAAGGATCGCTATGAAGAGGATGAGTACTGGAAAGCCTGTTGGTCCACATGGCATACCTGTGAAAGCCTGAAGGTGTTTAGGGGAAATGGCAGTGGTGTTTTAACCAGATTGTTTAATGGTATCTTGGAAAGTGAGAGGTTGCATGAGGAGTGGAGAGAAAATGTTTGGGTACAGTTTTAAGAATCGGGTTGATGTGCAGAGCTGTAGTAACTACAGAGGGATAACATTGATCAGTCACAGCATGAACTTATGGGAAAGAGTAGTGGCAGCTAGGTTAAGCAGGGAGGTGATGTGTAGTGGTCAGCAGTATGGTGTCATGCAAGGAAAGAGCACTACAGATGCAACGTTTGCTCTGAGAGTGTTGATGTAGAAATACAGAGGAGATCAGGAGCAGCTTTGTGTCTTTCTGGACTTAGAGAAAGCATGTGACAGGGTGCCTAGAGAGGAGTTGTGGCATTGTATGAGGAAGTCATGAGTGGCAGAGATGTATGTAAGAGTGGTACAGGATATATACAAGGGTGGTGTGACAGTGGTGAAGTCTGCAGTGGGAGTGACAGATACATTTAAGGTGGAGGTGGGATGACATCAGGGATCAGCTGTGAGCCCTTTCTTATTTGTAGTGGTGATGGGCAGGTTGTCAGACAAGATCATACAGGAGTCCCTGTTGACTATGATGTTTGCAGATGACATTGTGACCTGTATGGAGAGAAAGGAACAGATTTAAGAGAACCTGGAGAGGTGGGGATATGCTCATGATAGGAGAAGAATGAATGTCAGCAGGACTATGACAGAATATCGGAGTGTGAATAAGAGAGAGGATAGTGGAATGTTGAGGATGCAGGGACTATAGTTGGCAAAGGTGGATGTGTTGAAATGATTGGGATCAACATTTCAGAGTAATGATGACTGTGGAGGACAGGCGAAGAAGAGAGTACAGGCAGGATGGAGAGGGTGGAGAAGAGTGTCAGGAGTGATGTGTGACAAACGAGTACCAGTAAAAGTGAAAGGGAATGTCTCCAAGAGGGTAGTGAGACCAGCTATGTCATATGGGATGGAGACAGTGGCATTGACAAAAAGGCTTATACCTCAGAAAAGATATGTTACAATTAACCCTGTTACACCAGCAACTTTCACAGTTTGTAACAGCTTCTTCTTCTTCTTTCTGCTTTTCCTGATTAGGGGTCGCCACAGTGGATCATCTGTCTGCTCATGATTGGCAGTGGAGTTTTATGGTGTTGAGTTGCCAGCCTGGTGCCCAACCTTCCACAGAAGGCTCACACATGCACATACACACACACACACACACACACACACACCCACACTCACACCTAGGACCAATTTAGAGTGTCCAATCCACCTACAACATGTCTTTGGGATGTGGGAGGAAACCAGAGCACCCAGAGGAAACCTACATGACCACAGGGAGGACATGCAGAGTCCGCACAGAAGGCACCCCAGCTGAGGATCAAACCGGAGAACCTTACTGTGAGGTGTCACAGATTATAACACCAATATTTCAAATATACCCCTGTTTTTGGCCCTCTGTCCCACAATTATGTCAGGCTTTGTCCAGATGTCATGCAGTAAGAGGTTGATAGGCATGGTATATGATTATTTAGTGCCTACATTGCTGATATCATCCCAGTGATGTATCACACTGCCAGACATGTTATGTGGAAGAGGCCTTATATATGAGGGTAAAGCCTGGACATTATGTGGGACTCTGTACAGTTGAAAGGTCTGTGTATTTCTGGCAATTGTTGACAGACTGTCAGGATTGTAGCAGTGTAGTGTGTCAATGTTATTTGGCCTGTGTAGGGAGGGGGTGGATGTATGTGTTGTGGCTCCTTTTCTATCTGTCTGTGTATGCTACTCCTTTATCTGGTGGTCTTTCGTGGGTATGCACTTTCACACTGGTATCTGTTTTTTAGTGCTTTTACATCCCTGTAGTGCCTGATATATTTGCCAATACTTGTGTAATCCCTTCTAGTGGATTTGGGTTAGTGTTGGGCCAGTCTGACTGTAGTTTGGATAGTGCTTGGTGACATGCTTAGCAACTGAGTGTAGTTTCCCTAATGTGATGTTATGCCCAGATATTTGTAGGATGTGTTGTTGCCTGGCCCCCATAAGTGTTGTGTATTTCTGGCACATCAGTGTGATGATGGGAGGATTTCAGTCACTAACTAGTGAAAAGTAATTGAGTATTGGACTTGTGCTATTTCAGTCAATATATGTTAGGACAGACATGAGGGTGTTACTGCAGCAACTGTGTCAGCTTATCTACTCCAGTGTTTCAGATATGTCCCTATTTTCATGGCGCTCCCCCCCCCCTTTGTCAGGCTTGGTCCATATTCATTGCACTAAGGGGTTCTGAGCTTACCTCTCGACTGCCTGGATTGTTCCAGTATGTCCAGGTTTATTGCTCATATTTCTGATCTGTTCCACAAATTCATTATTATTATATCCTAGTAAATCACTGTGATGATCTGCAGATTTCGGACAGTAAATGATGACATACATTTCAGTTTTATAACTCACATCCTTCCGAACATGTATGCTGAAACAAACTCTGCCACTCTGGCAACATTCATAAGAGCAATATTTAAAATATGTCCCTAGTTTGGGCCCATTGTTGCCACATGTGGACAGCCTTTGGCCAGATTTCTTGCACTAAGAGGTTGAGAGGTATGATTGTGATGTATGACTCCACTACATGTTTTGAGTATATATATATATATATATATATATATATATATATATATAGGGTTCCTATCACGTGATCAAAAATTGTAAACGGTGAACGCGTATTGAGCGAACCCGATTGGTCGAAACGTCGTGCGTGTAACACGGAAATCGCCATAGGGAATATTTTCCTTTTACTTCAATGCAGTGCGATCGGAGAGTAGGAATATTTAAGTAGCGGGGGTGTGGGGGGCACAGGGGGGCTTGCCCCCTTGCCTACAGCGTTTAGATAAGTATAGGTTTTATTTTTTTTTTTTATTATATTTTTGAAATTTTAAACATCGCTCATATGGTGTCGACCATATGGTGTTCGATGTTTGAAACATTCAAAAATATAATATAGACCCTATATATATATATATATATATATATATATATATATATATATATATATATATTCCCCCCCCATATATATACATCTCCATACATATATACATGGGTATATGTATAAGTACAAAACCTGACTGATCCTACTAAATCAATAAAAAACTAGGATCACTGTATATAATAAAAACCTTCCTAACACCTCCAGCCAGGATTGCCATAGCCCGCACCTACCTAATCTCAACACTTCTATATGCCTCCCCCCTTTTCTCTAAACTAAACAAGTTGGTCCTAAATAGATTGTCATCTTGTTACAATCACATTGCCAGGTTTGCCACTGGCCTGCCATTTAGGACACACCACTGAATTAACCTCAAACAGCTTGAGTGGCTAGAACTTCCCAGTCTAATCCAATACAACCTTCTGACTATAGCTAAAAACATTCTCTATAATCCAGATAATACACCATCCCTAAGGAATATTATAACGCCTCATAACAATCAGAGACTGCCTAGATCATCAAACAAATGACTAATTCAGACAATCAAAATTAACAATACAGCTAGGGATGCCCTCTTTGCAAACTCTATAGGCAGAGTTTGGAATCTCCTTCCAGCTGACATTACTTTGCTCGCTTCCCTTTGCCAATTTAAAACCAAACTCAGACATCTGGCTTTGCCACTGTAACAAGCCTGGTTAACCCTCCTCATAAATGTATATAATATATTACTTTCTGCCTACTGTCAATGTTTTCCCATGACTTAAACCAGGGATAACTATACCTGTGAACTTGCCTATCTTGTTTTTTCATGTATCCTCTGTAAATAACTTACCTGTATTTATGTCTACATTGTTATATTTTTGACTCTGACTACCTTGGAGCTTTTCTCCCCGGGCATCCGCTGAAAATGGACATGTATCCAGTCGGACTATCCCGGTCAACAAATGTAAAATAAATATATAAATTTGCACTACTGTTGAATGACTCTATTGCATATGTTTGAAAAAACATCAGCAATCTTTACAACTCAAATGGTGTAGTGGTACATTGCTCTGACTATGGTGTACAGGGCCCTGGGTTCAAGGCTTGGCAGGGCTGATTATTTTGTTGCTAGGCAGAACAGTGGCTGATGGAAACAGAGTGATTAAAGCAGTTTTAAGCAGTTGTAAGTGGGTTTGCGCGACACTAAGTGATGCCAACACATGGTTAAACTTACAGATGCTTAATCTGTAACGTTTAACCGTGTGTTGGCATCTGTACATTTAAACGTACATATGCTTAATCTGTGTTGGCTTCACTTAGCAATGTTTACCAGTGTGCAAATCTGCTTAGCTGAGCTACCTGCTACTTAGCATTCAAGTTTGAGCAATGCTTACACCTGCTAATCCTAGCTGTGCATTACTAACCATTGCTCACAGTTCATTCTTATAAAATATCTTTTATATATATTTTTATATATTATATTACATTATTAGTATAATAATATATTATATCCTTATATTATTATAATATATATTGTATTATATATATATTTTTTTATATATATATTTCTTATAAAATATAAAATGTATTTCCAGTACAGTAGCAATGGGTGTAACTATACATGTATACATGGGCGGTTTCACGTGTTACATGCACTCGCACTTCCATTTTATACCAGCTACACTACCCTGGGTGACAACAATAACTTACCACATATTTTAATATGAAAATATTACTTTTAACACTGCTTTCTCTTGTAAAATTGGATTGCCTGTTGTACTCAAATCATGTACGCCAGCATGCCATGCTGGGACTCTGACCACTACACTACCTTGGTTTGGGGATTTATATATTTTTATCTCCTATTGCATATTAATATTATGTTATTATAGTAAATGGAGAGTATTGAGGTTTTTGGCCATGTCATTGAGGACTGCTGTCATGACATAATGGCATCCATTTCAGTTTCTGATGTGTATCCTTCAGATCATTCATGTTAATGCATGACCTGTTTTCTATCAACTTTCTGTCTATTCTATGTGTAGATGGGGTGACACCGGTGCTCAGGCTGTTGTTGACTACACTGCAGAATGGGTCTGAGAGCTCATGCTTGTGTTCATGTAGGATGCAGCCAGGAATGGTATCAGGCCTATGGAGACCTCTGTGTGGTGCCTTTGAGAGGGCATTACAGACCTGCTTCCTGATCATGAGGGGAGGGGGCAGGTGCTGTACATGCACATGTATAGCTATGGGGGACAGGGGGTGAAGTTTGCACTTCACCTGTCTGCAGCCAGTTGTCTGTATCTATGGCATATGTGTATGTGGTGTTATTGACCACCACTACAGAGCAGATGTCCTCCTATTCCTATGTTGCAGTATTCTTGGTGTGGGATTTCCTGATTTCAGGCGACTCGTATGTTGGCTCCTATACAAAAGTTCAGCTTGCCTGTTGCAGCTGCGTGGGATGTCACATGTAGGGCTATAAACCAGGGGCCTTAAGTATGACATCTGCACACACAATCCCCAAAACTTTTCAGCCACAGATGACTTTGTATCGTACGATCGCTCTTCAGATGTTGGATCGACTTTAGATAAGTAACCCATTGGGGTTTTGCATTTCTAATTTTTTTACCAGTCTTTCTCATTGCTTAGGCTTGGTTGCTATAGCTTTCAGCTCATGTCAGGAAAAAAAGGAAAGTGCCAATGCGGGCACCAAATTCCCCATAAGGATGCCCATGTCAAATGTGTTTTCTGCTTAGGCCAGGAACACGACCATAACGCCTGCCCTATTTATAAATCTTTTGTGCCTAAGACCTTATGTAGCTGTCTGGCAGCTTTAAACCTTTACTTAGAAAACCAACGTTTCAAACGGCTGATTCTCAGGATGGATCCTGCTTCGGAGACCACCCAAGAACCTCTGCGTAAGAACGCCAAGATGCCTAGGCCTTCATCGCTTGCCACTTCGCACCTGGATGCCCTGCCAACTACTGATGTAGGAGTTGAGGAGCGGTCGGCGGATTCGTCAGCTTGATCAACCTCCTTCGTGGAGGCCGACGCACAGCCGATGTCTGGCACATCCACGGAGCTTTCTCAGACAACGACGCTTGTCGATGTCGAGGAGGAACCAGATTTGGTGGTTCCTTCGACCGAGATCCAGACCTCAGATACAGCCACTGACAAACCCAGCTCTAGACCAACTCCAGCCAAAAAGAAGCAGAAAACAAAACACATTACATCTGCTTCTGAAGGCCCTCCAGACTGGGAGGCCTTCACCTCTTCTCTTATGCAGGCATTTATGGCCCTTAGGCCTTCTGCCTCACCCCCAACTACATTGCCTCTGTAAGCCCTAGGCCTCCCTCTGCTTCTTCCATTCCCATGGATCCCCTCCTTGTGGAAGAAGAACATGAATCTACCTACTCTTCTTCAGATGAATCCATCTCTTATGCATCCCAGATTACTTCTCCTAAGGAGCATTGTTCTCCTGATGAGGATTCTGTGGAAGGGGATTCTCTACCTGAAGACATTACATTTGGTGAAACCATCACCAAAATGAAAGACTATTTCAAATGGGATACATCCCAAATGACAGAAACCCAAAAAAGATATTTTGAACTGCTGCAACTGGAGTCCCCCTCCCCTACAACTGTACCCCCTGTTCTTCCTGCATACTTGGATGCCTTCACTGCAGCCTGTAGAACACCTGACTCATGGCCTCCTGCACCTAAGTGCCCTGACTGCTTCTACAAGGTGCCAGAGGAACAAATAATCCTCATAACACCACCTTTAGCAGACCCAGTAGTGATTGCCACTGCCTCTGATAAACAGTCTAGGTTGTTACTTTCTGTCTCCCTATTGCCCATGGATAAGGATAGGAAATCCATGGATAGAATAGGCAAGAAGGTGTACATTTCCTCCACTTTGGCCTTCAGAGCCATTAACTATCAAATGCACATGACGAAATATGCCCTGGACTTAGTTTCCCAAGCCACCTCCATGCTGGCTTCAATTCCTGACAGTCCCATTAAAACGGATATCTCCTCCAAATTGTCCTTAGCACTACAAGTGGCTAGACACTCTATAAGATGTAGCTACAATGCTGCAGAAGCTTCTGCTTGCTCTGCAGCATCAGCATCTGTTCTTAGGAGATATTCCTGGCTTAGACTTCAGAATCTGCCAGAGGACTTCAAGTCCAAAATCTTGGATGCCCCCTGGATCACAACTTCCTCTTTGGAAAGCAATCTGCAGACCTATTTAAGAATCTGCAAGAAAAAAAACAAAGAATTACAAGATATTAAACACCTCCTGGTATCCCCTATACCCAAATTTTATAGGAACTACCCGGCTAAGACTACCTTTGTTAGGGGTAACCCACATTCTGCCGCCTCCTCCTCCAGACCCAGAAGAGCAACTAGAAGACATTCCTGATCCAGGCCCACTGGCCCACCTCCTCAGCCTAGACAACCCTTTCAGGACAGGGGAGATCCTAATAATGCATGACTGCTTTGCCCATCTGCCCCTCTCAGCTCGCCTTACCCACTGTCTCCTCTTCTGACAAAAAATCACCACAGACTAATGGGTAGTAACCATTATTCAAAAAGGATACTTTCTATCCTGGAAACATATTCCCCCCTGGAAGGGCATTCCATTTCCCCCAAAGAACCAATGCCATCTCCTTTCGCAAATTCTGTCAGACCTGCAACAACAAGGCACAATGGAGCCTGTTACCACAGGACACGAAGGAAAGGGATTCTACTTCCATCTATTCCTGGTCCCTCGAGACCCATTTTAGATCTCTCCTTCCTAAATCTTTACCTGCAGGTACCTTCCTTCAAAATGCTGTCACTTCCCACTCTCTTATCCCTCACTCCCTCAAATGCTTTCATGGTCACCTTGGACCTAAAAGATGCTTACCTGCACATTCCCATCAGGGCCTCACACAGACGTTTCCTACATTTCTCTGGCCCTTCCTCACACTTTCAATTTATGGCCTTGCCCTTTGGTTTATCCACTGCCCCAAGAGTGTTTACAAAGTGCCTAGCTCCAGCTATTGTCTTCTGCAGGATCCAAGGAATCCAGATTTACCCATATCTGGATGACATCCTTATCCTAGAACAGTCAGAAGACTCCCTCTTAAGACATCTACACTTCACCATGTCCCTTCTATAAAGTCTAGGGTTCACCCCAAATCTCAAGAAGTCCTCCCTGAACCCAGACAAGGACAAGATATTCCTAGGTTGCAGAATCAATTCAGAACGAATTAAAGCCTTTCTCCCATAGGACAAGGCTCTGTCTAACCTCCCACTTCCAGGAAGTCTTGCTGTCCCAAACAGTCACTGCAAGGCAATTCCTTCGACTCCTGGGATTGATGGCAGCAACCATTTCCATGCTACTATTAGCCAGAATGCATATGCGAAAACTGCAATGGTACCTAAAAAATATCTGGTCACAACACCAGAGTCACTTGGAACAAGTCATCCCCCTTCTTCCCTGTTTAAAGAAGGCAATAATTTGGTGGATCCAACAAGTACAACTAAACCCAGGGCTTCCACTACATTCTCCTCAACCCACACAAATATTGCATACAGATGCCTCAGACTCAGGTTGGAGAGTCACCTTGCACTCTTACAGAGTCCAAGCCCAGTGGCAACCTCTCATGAAAACCAAATACATCAATGTAAAGGATATGACAGCAGTTCTTTTAGCTCTATAGACCTTCATACCCCTACTGTTACCAGGTCTTCTTCTGATAGTGACAGACAATACCACTGTAATGTGGTACACCAACAAACTGGGAGGTACCAAGGTATACCAACTGTGCAGGCTAGCCCTACTAATTTGGGACCTAGCATCCCAGCACAACCTATCCCTGCAAGCCAGCTACATCCCTTCACAGCACAACAAGCAAGCAGACCTCCTGCATAGAACATCCTCTCCACAACACGAATGGATGCTGGACAGGACAGTCTTCCTAGACATAGTCCACCGGTGGGGCACTCCACAAATAGACCTGTTTGCCTTCCCCCAGAACAGGCAGCTGCAGACCTTCTGCACAAAGACTTACTCCCCCCAAGCATGGATAGTAGATGCCTTCAGTTTCACCTAGGAGGGGAAGTTCCTTTACACCTCCCCCCCCTTCCCTCTGATTCAGAAAGGCCTTCTGAAAATCAGGAAGGACAAACCAAAAATCTTGCTAGTGACTCCCTACTGGCTAAGGCAGCACTGGTTCCCTCTTCTACATAATGTAGCCAATGGCAATCACTGCAAGTTACTCCACAAGGTGGACCTTCTGACAAAGGAACTTTCCTACACCCACACTTGTAAATGCTATCCCTGACTCTGTGTGTGATAAATTACTAACCCCATTCAGACACCACTATTCAGAGGACATGCTATCAGTCCTGAGGGAGGCCAGGAAACCCACTACTAGAAAATCATACCTTGCTAAATGGGACAGATTTACTCAGTGGTGTCTGGGACAGGAAAGGGACCCTTACGAGGCTGACACCCCCTAGTCCTTTTATATATGTGTTAACTTATAAAAGGTGGACTCTCCTATTTATCAGTGAAAGTGCACCTCTCCGCTTTATCAGCCTGCTTACCTCTAGAACCTCCCTTGTTAGCCAGGCTACATGTGAAACGTTTCCTTAAAGGGGTCTTACACATCAGACCACCTAAGAAGCCTATCCCTCCTCCATGGGACCTGAACTTCATCCTGGAAAAACTCACCCAGCTCCCCTTCGCACTGGCTAATACAGCCTCTCTACAGTTTTATACTTGGAAATTAGTTCTGTTAGTGGCTATTACCTCTGCCAGAAGGGTTTCCAAGCTACAAGCCTTAATGGCATGCACACCTTACATTGTTTTTCATAGGGACAGGGTAACACTGAGCACTAACCCCTCCTTCATGGCCAAGGTAGTCAATGACTTATGTCTAACTCAATCCATTTACCTGCACAATTTTTTCTCCTCTCCCACTAACCAAGGAGAGAGGATACTCGATTCCCTAGATGTCCACAGGCAACTGAGATTTTACCAGGACAAGACTAAAGACATTAGGAAATTCAAACACCTCTTTGTATCTTTCCACCCCAGGGCATTGGGCAAGGCAGTCACCAGACCATTGCATCCTGGATTAGAAAGGCAATCTGTTTCTGCTACTCACACTACAGAAAAAAAAACTCCAGATGGGGTTACAGCACACTCCACAAGAGCAGTGGCCACTTCCAAGGCCTTCCAAAAAGACATGGACACAGCTTCCATCATGGAAGCAGCTTCATTGTCCACTATCCACACTTTCACCAAACATTACAAATTAAACCAAATCTCCAAAACATGCACAGGATTTGCCAGGGCAATCCTACAAGGCTTTGTGGAATCATCTTCTGCATCCACCACCCTTTCATCAAACTAAGCTGTGGTACTCTCCCACACCAAGAATCCTGCAACATAGGAATAGAAGGACATAGAATAGTTGTGTAAAATCTTACCATAACCATAGATGTTCTTCTCTTCCATGTTGCAGTATTCCTTCCCACTCACAATTCCCCCTCACAGACTCTATCAGTCTAACTGATCTCTGATGCCTCTCAATATTACAGAAGAGATCCAGAGCCTTATTCATGTCACCTTTGGCAGCCTATCCTGTTGGGACAATCTACTTTGCCTGCTTAGCTTTAAGTTCTGAGGATTGTGTATGCAGACATCATACTTAAGGTCCCTGGTTTGTGGCCCTATGTGTGACATCCCATGCAGCTGCAACAGCTAAGCTGAAGCTTTTGCATAGGAGCCAACGTATGAGTCGCCTGAAGGCAGGAAATCCCACACCAAGAATAATGCAACATGGAGGAGAAGGACATCTATGGTTAGGGTAAGATTTTACACAACTATTCTATATGTGTGTATCCTCTGGAATTGCGGACACATGTCTGGAAGGCCTACTGATTTGGGGGATTTATCCAGTTTGCACTCAAAGACAGCCTTAGTGTACATAACCTGTGATTTTATTTGCTTGTGCAGAACAAGGTGACATGACTTCCAGTGAAGCACTTGTTCCTTCTTGGCCCGTCCTGCAATTATTTCCACCTATGATGGTAGTTGTGTACTGCTGCTGTCCACCACAGGCATTCAGCCTACCTTGAAGGGGTTGATGTCCTGTCAGGTATTGCTGAGGCCATACAGCTATGTAGGTGCCCACATAGTATTGTGGTGTGGGCCTGGACACTGCTGCTAGTTCCAACATATGGGACATCCTTCATGTGGGCCTTGCCCCATTTCCTTGCCCGTGCAGGGGACATTTTTGAGGTGTGGGGGGCTATAGCTTCACATGTAGTAGGTGGGAATACCTCACAGGAAAGGACATGTGGAGACAGCCCAACAACATTTGGGGCAAAGGTCCAGACTTTGGTACAGATTGTATGTCATTAGTGCTGTTATACACATGGAAGGTTGCTAGAGTGACAAGTACATCTGGACATGCATTTACTGAGTGATCTGACAGGGATATGCCTCTGAAATACCTCTCAACTGGCATGTTGTCCACAGAGTGGTCAGAGATTTGCCTGTTTTGTTCGGTCAGTTGTTAGAACAACATCTTTTTTGTGGTGTCGGTAGGATAATGGGAGATTGTAGTCACTAACTGTTGACATCCATTGGTGTTCCAGACATCATATCCTTCAGAGATGTTATGTTACAACAACAAATGTAACACCAGCTAATGTTTCAGTTTGTAATACCATTATGTGTGATATGTCCCTCTTTCTGGCCCCCTGTCCCCCAACTACATCATGCATTGTCTAGATGTCCTGCACTATCAGGTGCAGCAGTATGGTACATCATTAATTACCAACTGTACTACAGTTATCATCCCAGTGACCTAGCAGACGTCTGGCCGTGGTATGCGGCAGTGGCTAGGATTATGGTTCCACACCCTGGAAATTCTGTGGAAATCTGCACATATGACAGTTATGTATGTCTGGCCATTGTGAGCAGACTGCCAAGATTGTGTAGCAGTGTTGTGTGTAGATGTTTGCTGGACTGGCTAGGGAGAGTAGCAGACATGAGTGCAGTACATCCTTTAGCTATCTGACTGTGCATGCTGCTGCTGGAAGTCTATCAGGTCTGTATGCTTGTAGGGACAGACTGTGAAATGCCCTGTAGCACCTCAGGATTCCCAGTACACTGTGATTTTGGCCAGTATATGTCAGTGTAGTGTGTGACTGGCAATCAAGATATGTTTGTTCAGACAGTCGTACTCTGGAGTTCATTTTGGGTACTAGTATGTTGCTGTGACTGTGGTGCAAATGTTTTTGGGTGGATATTTTTGTACCACTATCTGCCTTTCACTACAGTTCCATCCCTGTAGTGCATGCTATATTTGAATATGCATAGGTAATTGCCCAGAGCTGATGTGGGGGAGTGTCATGTTGGACTTACTGTGCTTCATAAGGTGCTGGGAGACATGTTTGGCAGCTGTCAGGGGATTTCCATTCTGTTACATGACTGTGTTCATACCTCTACACTGACCAGAGGCCTAGACATGGTCCAGATGCGTGGCTCATATGTTTGTTTTGTTCCCTACACAGCCGTTGTCCTTGGCTAATCAGTAGGATACTGTGGGGAATGCAGTCAGTACATGCTAACATCCATTGGTGTTACAGACTTAGTATCCCTCAGAAAAGATGTGTGACAACAAACTCAGTAACACCATTAACTGTCTAAATTTATAACAGCAATATGCCCAATATACCCCCCCCCTCTTTGGACCTCTGTCCCCCAAATATATCAGGCTTTGTCCAGATGTTATGGACTAAGAGGTTCAGAGGTATGTAGCATCATTATTTATTACCTTCATTCCTGCTACCATCCCAGTGATGTCATAGACCCCCCCACCAGACATGTAACAAGGAAGAGGCCATAGATATGAGTCCTGTGACTATACATGCTGTGGGAAACTGTACATTTGAAAGGTCTGTGTATGTCTGGGCATTGTTAACAGACTGTCAGAATTGTGTAGCAGTGTAGTGTGTACATGTTGTTTGGACTGTGTAGGGAGGGGGTTACATGTGAGTGTCATGGGCCCTTTCTATCTGACTGTGCATGCTGCTCCAGTTTCTGGTTCTCTATTGCCGGTATATGTTTGTACGGGCAGACTGTGACATGTCCCGTAACACCTCAAGATTCCCACTACACTGGGACTTGGGCAGTATATGTAGGAGTAATGTGTGAGTGGCAAACGGGATATTGTTGCTCGCAAAGTCATTATACAGTAGTGTTCAGTTTGCTTACTGGTATGTCACTGTGACTGTGGTGCAATTAGATGTGGGTATGCACTTTCACACCAGTGTCTATTTTCCACTAGTGTTACATCCCTGTAGTGCCTGTTATATTTGCAAATGCATGTGTACAGCCCCAGAGCTGGATTTGAGTAGTGTTATGTCATTCTGATTGTAGTTTGGATGCTGCTTGTTAGCTGAATGTAGTTTCCCTAATGTTGTGTTATGTCCACACATTTGCAGGATATCCTGTTGTCTGGCCGATATCTTTGGTGTGGTCCCCATAATTGTTATGTATTCCTGACACATCAGTGGGATGACGTGGGGATTGAGGTCACTAACTAATGAGAAGCAATTGAGTCGCAGACTTGTGATATTTCAGTCAATATATGTTAGGAGCTACAGTGTTAGTACATCAACTTTCTCAGCTTATCTACTCACGTATTTTGGATATGTCCCAAATTTCATGGCTTGGTCCCCCCACTTTGTCAGGCTTGGTCCAGATTCATTGCACTTAGGGGTTCTGAGCATAGCTCTCCACTGCCAGGATTTTCACAGAATGTCCAGATGTTTGGACCAGACTTCCACAATTTATTTGTATTTGTCTGGTAAATCACTGTGATGATCCAAGGATTTATGTCAGTAAATAATGACATAACATTTCAGTTTCCACCCTCATATCCTTCAGTGATTGCCTGCTGAAATGCACTCTGTTGCTGTAGCAAATGTCTTTGTTCCTAACAGCGATAGTTCAAATTTGTCCCTATTATCTGGCCCATTCCCCCGCTCCCCCATTTACAACCTTGGTACAGGTGTCTTGCACTAAGAGGTTGAGAGGGATGGTTCTGAGGTCTGACTGCACTGCATGTTATGTACATACATTTATTTGTCTGTGTGTGTGTGTGTGTGTGTGTATATATATATTTTTTTTTTTCTTCCTTTATATATATCTACATCTATTTATTTATCCACTATTTCATATATATGTTTCAACACACACACACACACACATATATATATATATATATATATATATATATACATATGGGTCTACCTGAAAATGCCAAAAGTCCACAACGCCGACAACGAGAACACCGACACCGGAAGATTGACAACAGAGAAGACCGAAAGTTGAGAAGCCCGACGCTGAGAACACCGACATGTTAAGGTAAGTGTGCGATAGGGACGGACGTTAGGGTCAGGGTGTGGGTAAGGTAAGTGTGTGATAGTGACGGATGTTAGGGTAGGGTGCGGGTCAGGTAAGTGTGTGATAGTGACGGACTTTAGGTTTAGGGGTGGGTTAAGTGAGTTAGGGTTAGGGTGTGGGTAAGGTAAGTGTGCAATAGTGACAGACTTGAGGGTTAGGGGCGGATTAAGTGAGTTAGAGTTAGGGTAAGGTAAGTGTGTGATAGTGACAGACTTAATGGTTAGGGGTGGATTAAGTGAGTTATGGTTAGGGTACGGGTAAGGTAAGTGTGCGACAGTAACGGACCTTAGGGTTAGGGTTTGGGTTAAGGTTAGTGCATAGATAGTTGTGTATGTAAGGTTTAGAGTAGGTTTGTAAGGTTTTTGGTGTGCTTGTGTTGTGTGTGTGTTTTTTGGGAAAGGTATTTGTTTTGTTGATTGTCGGATTGTGGTTTGTCGGGCATGTGAAGTTTCTTGTTTTTGAACTTTCGGTTTTGTCGTGTCGGTTATTTCGTTGTCGGTGTTTTGGCATGTCGGTGTTATCAGGTAGACATATATATATATATATATATATATATATATATATATATATATATATATATATATATATATATATATATGTATGTATATATATATATATATATATATATATATATATATATATATATATATATATATGTATGTATATAATGCCGCAGTGGTACGGCAGTAGCATTGTTACCTCACAGCAAGAGGTTCTCCCATTCGATTCTCGGCGTGGCTTGGGAGTGCCTTCTGTGTGGAATCTGCATGTCCTCCCCGCGGTTGGGTAGCGTTCAAAAGATATGCGTGCGTAAATGGGTGTGCCTTCGTTGAAGGTTGGGCGTCGAGCTGGCACCTCGGCGTTTTGTAAAAATCTACTGCCAATTATTAGTGGACCGGAGTTCCGCTGTGGCGACCCCTTACCGGGAAAAAGCCGAAAGACAGACAAACATATGTATATATGTATATCTACATATATATATATATATATATATATATATAATATATATAAATATATATCTATATATAATATATATATATATATATATCTATATACATATATAATATATATATATATATACATATGTATAATATATATATATACATCTTTATAATATATATATTATATATATATCTATATATATATATATATATATATATACATATATATATTTTATATATATATATATATATATATATATATATATATATATATATATATATATATATATATATATATATATATAGCTTTATATGTTAGGCAGAGATCACCTCTGAGTAGGCGACATGCGGCGGAGTAAAGCTGGAGTTTTTTGAGACTGTCTGTGTAGGGTATCTGTTTGAGGCCTGTAATCCTCTTTGTGAGGTATTTCTGTGGACTTTCCAGTTGTTGTAGATGTCTTGTGAGGTACATACCAAAAGGGGCATTGTACTCTATAATGGGTCTAATGAGCGATGAGTAGAGGGGAACAATGACCTCTTTTTTTCTGGATGAGAAACCTTTTGTGATGAGGTGTGCCATGTAGAAGGATTTCCTGACCACTGTGGCAAGGGGACCTGCGTCCCAAGGTCTCTTATCACACTTTCAGTGTTACGTAGATTACTGCCTATGTGGTAGTTCATGGGTACAGAGTTTTTACCAAAGGGGATGACAATGCACTTTTTGGCATTGAGCTTGAGGCCATGGCTTTGACACCAGGCATCTGTCTCAGTGAGGCCCTTTTGTAGGATGTCCACATCGTTAGGAGTTTCGATTATGGCTCCTAGTTTGCAGTCATCTGTGAACTTAGTTAGCCAAAGACCTTCTGTGTTAGCCTGTACTTCAGAGAAGTAGATACCAAACAGGAGAGGACCCAGGACTGAACCCTGTGGTACTCCACTTGTCACTGGTCTGAAGTCGGATTTGGAGTCTGCTACTTTCACAGTGTGGGTTCTGTCAGTAAGCCAGTTGGCAACCCATCTTGTGACATAGGGATTTATACCTAGGTTAGTGAGTTTATCTATAATTCCAGAGTGGGGGATGGTGTCGAAAACCTTGGTGAGATCTAGATAGGCTGTGTGAGTCACCTTACCCTCATCTATGGCTTTGGTGACTGCTTCAAAGAAGTCTGTCAGGTTTAGGAGACATGAGCTGCCTTTTACAAACCCAAACTGTGTGGAGTCCAGAGTTTGGAGATTACCAATGTCTTTGTTTATGAGTTCCATGATGATACGTTCCATGACCAGGCTAATGGGGCGGTAGTTCCCAGGGTCTGTCGTGGCTCCCCCTTTGTGGAGTGGGATAACCGTCACAGTGTGCCATTGAATGGGCACAAAGCCTGAGGTGAGGCTATGATTGAACATGGTACTTAGGTGGGGTGCCAGTTCATTCTGTAGTTTGTGTAGAATGCAGCCTGGGATGTTGTCAGGTCCCATGGATGCTGTGTTCTTGGCTTTGGAGAGTGAGGTTTTTACCTGTGCAGCCATGATTACAGGAACTTTGCATTCTTCTAGTATAGAGATGGGCCCTTTAGCGGGTGAGAGGGGGGTAGAGTTAGCACTGAACCTATCTTCCAGGATGTTGGCAATATCACATGGCTCTATATATATAGCTATGTGTGTGTATATCTATATATATGTAGATACATGTATATGTATGTATACATATATATTTATATATGTGTATATATATATATATATATATATATATATTGCAAAAAAACTGACTAATAGTAGAAGAACTAAAAGTTATTAAACTCAAAAACTTCTAGATTAAACACAAAAATAAAAAATCACTTGAAAGGAATCACTCTGAGTCCGAACTGTTGATTAGCGCTTTCATCCTTTATTATGTACAAGGACTTCTTCAGATCTAAGCAAGCAACTCAAAATTTCTGTTTAAATAGAGAATAATGAAACTTAATACAATATTCAAATTGCAAGACCAATGAGAATGTAATGTATGTTAAATATGCATGATGCAGTACTTATAGCCAATGAAAGACATTCTGCACAACATTAAACAAATAACAAGTCAGTCAGAATACCTCGAAGTGATTCGTCAGAGGTATCAAAGTGGCTTACACTGTTGTATACTGTTGACCAATGTGACTCAAGATGTCCTTTGAAAGAAATGAACGTTTTCAAACAGCAGCAGACCCACAGACTGTGACACAGAATGAGCAGCATGGCATGTTTCAGTGCAATGGTTGTGTAGTCTGCATGCATATTTATACAGGTACAGAATACACTTTCAGACACAGCAATACTAAAGTGTTTAAAAGCTATTTTGACTGTCACTAAATTTGTAGTATATGCAAGTATTTGCAACACCTGTAATTCGTTTTATGTTGGTAAGACAATAAGAAAATTCTCAGATCGCATTAAGGAGGATTTGGATGCCATTAGGCAACAAGATGACAGCAATGTGTTAGGCAGACACAGTCTTCTCTGCGCCAACTTCTCCGGTTTTAAATTCTTTGTTTTGGAGCAAATACAGCAATTCTTTGGAGACTGTGAGACATTCTTAGATTTGAAAGAACTCCACTGGCAATTACTGTTGAATGCTGATAACGGACTTGGTCTCAATGAAAATATTAATGTTAAGTGTGCATTGTGGTGGTTATCATAATATTCTGATATTTGCATTACAAGCTATCTCATTGTTTTGTTTAATTCCTATGTTATTGGCCATTGCTTTATGCGCACACATAGAATGGTGAGTTAGTCCTGCTATTTTTTTCATAGGGACACACATGGCATGGGGATTGCTCTGATTTGTTGCATTAACAATGTCTTTGGTTTGACTGGAAAGGTTTTTTATGTAGTAACATTGGTCAACAGTATACAGCAGTGTAAGCCACTTTGATACCTCTGACGAATCACTTCGAGGTATTCTGACTGACTTGTTATTTGTTTAATGTTGTGCAGAATGTCTTTCATTGGCTATAAGTACTGCATCATGCATATTTTACATACATTTCATTCTCATTGGTCTTGCAATTTGAATATTGTATTAAGTTTCATTATTCCCTATTTAAACAGAAATTTTGAGTTGCTTGCTTAGATCTGAAGAAGTCCTTTTACATAATAAAGGATGAAAGCACTAATCAACAGTTCGGACTCAGTGTGATTCCTTTCAAGTGATTTTTTATTTTTGTGTTTAATCTAGAAGTTTTTGAGTTTAATATATATATATATATATATATATATATATATATATATATATATATATATATTACATGTATGTGTGTGTGTGTGTATGTGTGTGTATATATATATATATATATATTACATGTATGTGTGTGTGTATGTGTGTATATATATATATATATTACATGTATGTGTGTATATATATATATATATATATATATATATATATATATTACATGTATGTATGTGTGTATATATACGTATATGTATGTATATATATACATGTATATATATATGTATGTCCATAAATCCAGTAAAAAGCTGACATAATCACGACCACAGTATCCAGTTCAGAATCTTTACTACAAGTGCACAGAACACAAGCGCTTTCACTACAATAGCTTATTCAGGTGTATAAATTGAACAATAAAACACAACTCTTATATAAAATTAAAATCACAGTCACCTGATACACTCTAATCAATATTTAAAAGTATATTACATACAATTCAAAGACACATATAGATATAATAATGTAATATTACATAAAAACATAAAACAAAATTATAATAAAATCACTTACAAAAACCATACTACCTCCTAAGAGGTCTACTTTGAAGTCGGGGTCTAAGGGGTATAGACTCATTAAGACCATGCCCCGTGTCCCCTCTCATCCTAACAATCCATGTGGGTTCTAAATCTTCAGTTTTGGTACATATGTCTCCTAACCTAACACTCTCTACTATCCTGCCACTAACCATGAACTTAAACACATGCGTAGAATCTGTGTTTATAACATGCTTAGCAAGTGCATTAACCTTGTTCTGTCTACTTATATTGTAGATATATTCTGTAATGCATTCTTTTGGTTTTCCCTATGTAGAACATCATGCACTTCTCACAATGGGCAAAATAAACAACATGCTTAGTATGGTATGTAGCATGTACTTTAAATGTATAAACTCTTTTCTGGTCAGGATGGTAAAATTCAGTACTGGTGTCAATATGAACACACAAATTACAGTGCCCACATGGTCTAGTACCATAGTCACTGTCTTGAGTGAGGGTTTCCTTTGGATAACATAGTCTTCTTTTTAAGGACTTACTATTCCTAAACTGAAATTTAGTTTCATCATCAATAAACTTTGGTACTTCAGGATCAGTAACTAAAACCTTCAAATGCTTCTTGACAATATCTGCATATTGAGAGACATCACTAGTATAATTCAAAGGGATTCTTAGTTTCATGTCACTGCCATAGCTGCCTTTCTTCCTATCTGTCTTAACCCTCCCATCTGAAAAGTAGGGTTTGGCCTGGGCATGCCTCATTACTTCTACTTTATTAACATTTGTGGAAATAAAGTGTTCATTGTACCCTCTCTCTCTCAGATGGTCCACGGCTACATCTACCTGTGTCTGAAAATCCTCCTCCCTAACATTCAACCTAGATGCTCTGTAGATTTGATTACGTATTATATTTCTAAAAACATAAGGAGGATGTAAGCTGTTTCTTTGCAGCAGATGATTCACATAACATTCTTTCCTGTGGAGCTTAGTAAAAAGTTCTCCATCATCATTCCTTGCAACCACCACATCCAAAAACTCAATTTCATGGAGTGCAGATTTAAATGTAAATTTCGCATTAACAAAATCTCTAAACTCTAAAAATGTGTCAAAATCACCGCTCCTTAAAATAAAAAGGTCATGTACAAACCTTCTGAAATAAAGAATGTGACTACTATATGGTCCACTTAATACATACTCTATTTCCCAGATTACCATGACTGCACTGGTGTAGCTATTGACACAAGATGTGCCCATAGCTACACCATTGCATAGGTTATACGCCTGTTGCTCAAACACAAAAACATTCATCATAGCTAGCATATTGTTCTAAAAATAAAACAATACTAGCAATACCCTCAATGTTGGGTATCACCGTAAACAAAGAAACTACATCCATGGTGACAAGCAGATATTCCTTACAAGTACACTTAAGAGACAAAACTATATAAATCATTCAAAAAATGCTCACTATCTCTAAGTACATGTTTCAAGTTGTCCAATGCAGGTCTTAAATGCTTCTCTATATATATCGAGATAGATTCCGTACACCAGTTCCTACTCGAAACAATCGGCCTTATTGGTGGATCCACACTATTTTTATGTAATTTTAGTAAGCCTTGTATGAATGGAACTGCAGGTTTACTCACAAACAAATAACTAAAGAGCTTATCATCTATCAAGTTCAGTTACAATAAACATTTCACTAACATATGCACATCAAAAAATAACACTATTATCCTGCGCATGAGATATTTTCTCATAAAATTGTTCAGCATGTCAGTCATTTTATCAGCATACCAAACCCTGTCCAGTACTGCCTAATAACTAAGTCCTGTTGTTTTCAAGACATTTCAGCTCATCATTCTCTTTTTTAGTTAAATTAAACCGTTTCCTATTTTTATAAGGTGCTACTTTATTAAACTTCAAATCATAAATATCTTGTAGACATAGCTTTTCAAATGCTGTCACCAAAGTATTGGGCTTAAGAATAAACCCGCTTGGTTTAGAAAAGACTTTGTTGGCATTACTAACCTCAACTGCATCATTATTCACATTATTATACAGCAATTTAAGTGTCACATTCCTCACAAACATTTTGACATCATAAATAACATCAGTAAAGTCAGACTTGCTAGCAAGTATGAAATATAAACCTTTGTGTAGCACATTACATTCATGTTATGATAACTTGTGACTAGAGAGATTCCACACTAGTCCTTTTTCACATTTAAAAATGCTTTCTTTATGGTATTTTGGTTGTTCATATTGCCTTCCAACTTCCGCTTGTGACTCTGACCTCTCCCTCTCTGCCGTTCTCTGACAAACTTGAAGTTATGCTCCTTCACTGGTAATGGATAATGGAGATTGTACTACCCAAAAGGATTTAAACAAGCAGAGCTGTTACCAGTTTATTCCTAAGCGCAACACATTGGTGACAGCATTTGAAAAGCTATGTATACAAGATATTTATAATTTGAAGTTTGATAAAAAAAAAAAAAAAAAAAAGTGAATATACAGCACCAAAAACCGCAGTAGAAAAAGGAACAGGTACAAACATGGAGCTGGGGACACGCTGTTCAAAACTATGGCTTCAGTAAGCCAGTCCTTTAAAACTGGAACAAAATCTCTGTAGTTGGAACGAACACTTGATCCTGCTACAATGGTTTGAGAATCCGAATTTACAGTTCTCTGTCCACAAGGGATTGAATGTTCATCTTCATTAGTTAATCCAGCCCTAAGGGATGTAGAATTCAATGAATTAAGTCTTTGTTTCATTCAAAATGCTCTGTAAACTAGTAGAAGCAACCACTGCTTCTCCTAGAGTGCTCAGCATGTGTCTGACATCATCAGGAGCGTGGCCACGTCAATCTACTCCAGCTCCCTACTCCATTACTCGAGTACACATCCACTGTTGTACCGGAAATGATTCGGGTGGGCCAATTGTAGCATATATATATATATATATATATATATATATATATCTATCATATCTCTCAACCTGGAAACATCAAAAATCTGGACAAGGCCCATGAAAAGTAGGTACAAATCTGTACGCTGATTAACATCTAATTTGCATACATAATTATGTAACCCCACCCACTCCAATGGAATTCTAGGATATCAACGTTCAAACGCAAACTGAAGGACAATCAAAATATGGCACCACTGACCCCCTGCAGATATTCCAATGTCCCATTACCTGGTGATTTCACCCCATTTACCATAAACACTAATGTGTGCATACTGCTACAATAATTATTTGTATTCTATTTTGACATCTGCTAAACAAAGCAATACTGTCTCAATGAAAATAGACTTGGCATTAAAACTTCTCTGCCCTTGAAACTCACATTCATTGAAACCCACACCACATCCAAAGAAAATGCATCTGGCCACTGGTGGATAAAGATTACCTTTGGGCCGTTTTCAAATCATTGGCCCCTTGCACACAAAACAAGAAACATATATGTGTTATTTTCTTTGATAAACCTTCCTGACTTTATTAAGTTATATTCCTTCTATAATACAACACACTTGTTAGCATTTTAAATTTATTGTTTGAACATTTTTTCAGTAGGCTGTACTGTAGGCAATGAAACAAAATGCATGAACCAATAATGACAAAACTGCCTAATTCAGAACATTTCTATCATAAAAGTCTACTTCCACACCCACACTATAAATAGAATGACAGTAGTGTAAGCCATAGGCATCTTGCACAGCTTCTCGCACTTATTTTCAAGTTCAGTTTTTTTTTTTTGGGGGGTGGGCAAAAGGTCAAAAACCAGGGACACATTTTAAACATTGCTTGTATAATTTTGGAAAGTTGCTAGAATAAAATGTTGTTACCACCATGCATGTCACTGGCAAGTCTTGAACCCAGATCCCTATGCACTACAGTCACAGCAACATACTACTACGCAAAATCAGGAGTTTCCTAAAAAAAATAAGAAGACTGAAACTTAATGGCTATCATTTAGTGAAATCAGTTCTCACTTCTCACCATAGCTCTCAACCTCTTAGCACAAAAACCTGGACCAACAAAGCCAATAATGGGTGAATACAAATTCAGTTCTCGCTTATCACCATAGAACTCAACTCTTAGAACAAAAAAACCTGGACAAAGCTCACAAGTGGTGGTGGCTAGGGACTTATCAGGGACACATTTTAACCATTGCTTGTATAATTTTGGAAAGTTGCTAGAATAAAATGTGTTACCACCATGCATTTCACTGGCAAGTCTTGAACCCAGGACCCTATGCACTACAGTCAGAGCAACATACCACTATACCAAATCATCAGTTTCCTAAAAAATAGGAAGACTGAAACTTAATGGCTATCATTTAGTGAATTCAGTTCTCACTTCTCACCATAGTTATCAACTTCTTAGCACAAAAACCTGGACAAAGCCAATATGGGGGAATAAAAATTCAGTTCTCACTTCTCACTCACCATAGCTGTCAACTCTTAGCACAAAAAAACTGGACAAACAACAAAGCCAGTAATGGGGGAATACAAATTCTGCTCTCACTTCCCACCATAGCTCTTCTTAACTCTCAGAACAATAAATCTGGACAAAGCTCAGAAATGGTGGTGGCTAGGGACTTTAGGCTCTCAGGGTTTGATCCTGAAATACTTCTAGCCACCAGGTGTATTACATGGGGGCATTTTCACACACACACACCAAACCTGGCTGCTGTTCAATAATTCCTGCATTTGTTCAAAAAACAATCCAAAACGCGTGTGTCCAAAGCAATGAATGGAGTGCTGCTAATGTCCCTGTTGTGAGCGTCCAAAACAATCAGTGATTCTGCATTTGTAATCCTGTACTCCAAAATGAGCAAGTGTCCAAAGCAATGAATGGAGTGCTGCTAATGTCCCTGTTTCAAATGGCTGTTGCTTCCAAAATGAGCGAGCGTCCAAACAAATGGCAGTTCCTTGTAATCCAATGGAGTGCTGCTGTTGTTTCAAATGAACAGCTGTTCCTGCTCACATTTGCCACCAGTCCAGCCAGAAATGACAACATGAGCTCCTTGAGCTCAATTCCAACTGGCTGGTAGCCCTGACTGAGCTGACGTCATCGCGTGCACATGATGACGTCAGCCCCGACAGTGTGGTATTTGAAAAAATTAAAAAAAATAAATGAGAAAAATTGGAAATGAAGGGAATCATGGCACCCCTTCATTTGGACCCCAAAACTCAGTAAAAAAACAAGTAATTTGGTATGGTTGAGAGGTCTGGTATATATACATATCTATATATATATATATATATATCCAGTCCCTGGACCTGACTACGGGTGACGGTCTCCTCTCTTTGCCCGCTCCCAGGAGGGGACAAGCCCCATCCCCTGAAGTGGTTCCACCTAAAGGTGGTGCAGGACCAATGGAAGAGGAAGGCCCTTGTTGGGTCCCATACGTGCTGGGGGTCAGTGCCATGGCCAGATGAGGAGGGACAGGTAGATCTGCTGGGATCTGCCTTCCCAGATGTGCTGTGAGGTTCAGGTTTTAAAAAATATGTTTGTTAGTCATGAACACATTTCAAGATTAGTTATAACAGCATGCATGGGTGTTCCAGATGATCCCATAAAACAGTTTTGAAACAGTTGCATAGCAAACAGAACACATGCATATATGGAAACACAGTAGGCATTATAATGGCATGCAAGTTACACTGCTCAGCAACAAGCCACCAATTATAGTATTTGAACGAGGTTCATTAATATTCAAGCAATTCAATATTTGTAGAACAATAAAACACAAGTCCCAACAGTTGGTTTGGAGAAAGACATACTCATTATTTATGTGTATACATTATTGATGCAAATAGGGTTGGGGAGAGAGAGAGATATGGCAATTAATAACTGTATAGACTTCTATTTTTCACAAGTATACTGATCAGTACTCTACTCATTACTTTCCAGGTCTGACCTCAATTTACATGTACCTATGGTCTAGGGTTGGACAGTGGAAGTGTTGTAAACAGAGTATATTAGTAATGTCTTCTTATGGCTACTACAAACATTTCCTTACCTGGCAGATCTGTGGAGGACATTTCTGTTAATACCTGACAATTTCTACACATATTCTTGTGTGACAATATGGATTCAGCTTATTACCACTGCCAGGATTTGAGCCGTGTCTATTTGTGCTAAAAAAGGTACACCACACTTGTGTTTCATTACAATGAGCATTGAGGAATTGCTAACTCTTACCTCACTTTTTATTCCCTACTACTCTTTGGTTTGCACAATCTGACCTTGTAGTTCTGATGTTCATGCATGGCAGATAGTTCTTATGGTTAACACAAAGCACTGCTGCAGAGAATAAAAGATTAGATTTTACAGCTTACTATCCAGGGTTCAGATCTTGGTGCATGGCACATTTCATATAGTTGTTCACCTGTTTTACAGCTCCACAATCTTTGTAAGATGAGCCTCACTTCATTCTTGCTGTCACAGCCGTGGTTGCTGTGCAGAACCTGTACACATTTATATTCCTACCACAACATAACAAAGTAAACACAACAGTTTGGGGTTTTTACTTTTATTGAAAGTTACAGAGACCTTTATTGTTAAATATCCTGTACATCACTATTAATCTGCTAATGGTCATTTATTAATTACACACAGTACACAATTTGCCTTCTGGTAGTTGACATTCTACTCCTTTCTATTTATTTGCCCTGAATACTGCAAGCTAGATTTGTACTCACCAGCCTCCCTTAGCAGCCTGTTTGCACCCTCTCATCTGCAGCTGTACAGGAGACAAAGAAACATTTATGCATACCTATCAATCACATACTCATGGTGCCTGCAGTGATCAGCTACAACTGCTTGCGAGGTTTAAATATAGATACAGATTCTTAGTTTTAGCACTTGAATTTGCTTATTCGTGATCAGCACTTGTTCAGAACTTGTTGTACGCACTAAATAAGCTACTAATTACTACAGCACCCAACCTTCCTCATTACCTAGAGGAAAACAGTTTTGGCACTTGCTTAGAGAAAAACAGCTCTTGTACTCACTTTCCTCACTTATCTAGAGGAAAATAGTTTTTATTCAGGCATGTCTAAGGGTCAGCTCCCAGTGTTCTCTCCTATCTGATGAATCTGGGGGCAATGTAGAAATTGCCTCACTCCTACCACCCAACACTACAACCTGTGAAAGATGCACTTATCTAGCCAAACTGGAGGTAAAGCTCTCTCCAACCAAGACTGAACTTGACAGTCAAGAGGAGAAGGTAAACACTTGCACCACACCACACTCATCATATAGTCTCACTAAATCTACACCACCAAAATCCACACATAGAAACACAAAAACATTTGCGGAGGCTCTCAGTAATAATCTGCTCAAGCAACAGAGACCTCCAAAGCAGAAATGCAAGCAAACTCCACCCCCAACACAACCCAAATGACACATAGCCCGCAGACTCAGTGTGCCACTCAACCACAGCCAATAAGGCAAAACAACGTACCCAACACACTAGTCATAGGTGACTCTATAGTCAGGCACACTGATGTCCCACTCACCAGGCTAAACAAGGAGGTTACTGTCAGCTGCCTGTCGGGTGCCAGGATCCACCACATAACCCACGCACTCAGGTCACTCCATAACAAGTACAAATATGACTCTGTCATTGTCCATGTTGGTGTGAACGACCTGAGATGTACCTCCCTGGACTACATGAAAATAAACATGGAAGACCTCTCCAATCTTGTAGCCTAGGCAGGTATGACCCTAGCCCTGAGTAGCATTCTGCCATCACCCAGAATTATACCGCAGTACAAGGACAAAATGATTGACTTCAACAATTGGCTAAGCTTCTGTTGTCATTCTAAAGGGATCCAGTATCTGTCTGTCTGGGATGACATAGTCGACAGACCATGATGCTTTGCCAGAGATGGCTGGCACCTATCACCCCTGGGATTCCGGATACTGGCTAAGGTTCTTGCCACCCCATGGTGCTTTTTTTAGACAAGGTTCAAATGACAAATTCACCACCTTAACAGGAACAGGCAAGCAAAAACTGAGGGTGATGCTACTCAATGCTAGAAGTCTAAATCTCAAAATGCACTCACTTGAGGCACTCCTTAAAATGGAAAACATTGATATCTGTGCAGTGACCGAGACCTGGTTCAAGGCTCCAGAGAGCACCCTTGCACTACCAGGCTATAACTCATACCATACTTTTTGGCCATGTAACCTGGACCGGAACACCAAAGGCAGAGGTGTGTCCATATTCATTAAGGATATCCACACCTCTAGGCTAGTTGCTCAGCATAATGCATCCGAGGTTATCCAAGTGCAACTAACTCTGGGCAAAACTGCAATCCAAATTGTAGCTTGCTAAAGATGCCCCACCATGCCCCAGGATTCCCACTCCTCTTTTCTTGATGTACTGAAAAATATTAGGGTTCAACCAAACACCCTAATAATGGGCAATTTCAACTACCCCACCATTAACTGGGAAAACTACTCATGTACCAACTCCTTCACTCAATGCTTTCTGGAATTCATAAACTCCAATGCCCTGGATCAACGTATCCACACCCCCACCGGGGCAACTTCATGCTTCTTAAGACAGAAGTGGTAAACTTCATGACACCCATGCAGATGGACAATACAGTTACGACTACTGAATCCTACACAGTTGCACTTTTTAAGCACTTACAAGAGTGCATGACTCATGCTATCCCAAACAGAACCAAGACGCTGTCCTCCAAAAAAAAGGAAGCCAATCTGGTGGTCCTCTGCCATAAACAAACTGTACAACAGAAGGAAGAAACTGTTGCAAAAAAGTAAAATCCCATAAGTGGAGGAGCTCCCTGGTCAGCCTCAGTAAGAAGCTGCAATCCCTGATAAAATTCTCCAAAGCTAGTTACAAAAACAAAATCGCCACTGATTCTAAAGAAAACCACAAAGCATTCTATAGCTATGTCAGGAATCTCAATGGCAACACTCAGATCTGCTCTGAGTTACAGAACAATGGCACTAAATATACAGACCCAACTGATATTGCTAACATCCTGGCAGATAGAATCAGTGCTAACTTTACCCCCCTCTCACCCCCTAAAGGACCCATCTCTACACCAGAAGAATGCAAAGTTCCTGTAATCACGGCTGCACAGGTAAAAAAAAAAAACACTCTCCAAAGCCAAGAACACAGCATCCATGGGACCAGACAACATCCGAGGCTGCGTTCTACACGAACTACAGAAACTGGCACCCCACCTAAGTACCATGTTCAATCATAGCCTCACCTCAGGCTTTGTGCTCACTGAATGGCGCACAGTGACGGTTATCCCACTCCAAAAGGGGGGAGCCACCACGGACCCCGGGAACTACCGCCCCATTAGCCTGACGAGCCTGGTCTGCAAGGCCATGGAATGTATCATCATGGAACTTATAAACAAAGACATTGGTAATCTCCAAACTCTGGATCCCACCCAGTTCAGGTTTGTAAAAGGCAGATCATGTCTCCTAAACCTGATAGACTTCTTTGAAGCAGTCACCAAAGCCATAGACGAGGGTAAAGTGGTTCACACAGCCTATCTAGATCTTGCCAAGGATTTCAACACCATCCCCCACTCTGGAATTATAGATAAACTCACTAAACTAGGTATAAATCCGTATGTCACAAGATGGGTTGCCAACTGGCTCACTGACAGAACCCACACTGTGAAAGTAGCAGACTCCAAATCCGACTTCAGACCAGTGACAAGTGGAGTACCACAGGGTTCAGTCATGGGTCCTCTCCTGTTTGGTATCTACTTCTCTGAAGTACAGGCTAACACAGAAGGTCTTTGGCTGATGAAGTTCGCAGATGACTGCAAACTAGGAGCCATAATCAAAACTCCTAACAATGTGGACATCCTACAAAAGGGCCTCACTGAGACAGATGCCTAGTGTCAAAGCCATGGCCTCAAGCTTAATGCCAAAAAGTGCATTGTCATCCCTTTTGGTAAAAACTCAGTACCCATGAACTACAACATAGACGGTAGTATACTTAACACCGGAAATGTGGAACACAGGTGGAGAGTAGTCTCTCTTTTGATAATCACATTGCCACAGTAGTCAGGAAATCCTTCTACATGGCACACCTCATCACAAAAGGTTTCTCATCCAGAAAAAAAGAGGTCATTGTTCCCCTCTACTCATCGCTCATTAGACCTATTACAGGGTACAGTGCCCCTTTTGGTATGTACCTCACAAGACATCTACAACAACTGCAAAGTCCACAGAAACACCTCACAAAGAGGATTACAGGCCTCAAACAGATGCCCTACGCAGACCGTCTCAAAAAACTCCAGCTTTACTCCGCCGCATATCACCTACTCAGACATGATCTCTGCCTAACATACAAAGCTATGTCAAACCCAGAGCTGTTGGACATGCTCCACTTAAAGAAATCCCACTCCCTCTGAGTTACACACTCTAGGGACCTAAACATTGTCACCACAATAAACAGAACATGCCGGAGGGATAGATTCCTGTCCCAGAGACTTCCCATACTCTGAAATAAACTACCTATCTATATCAAACAAAGCTCCTCATTAGCACACTTCAAGAAAAATCTTGATGATTGGATGGGAAATAGGAAATTCACCCCAGGGATCACGTCTGTGGCTCTGCTCGACAGTGGCACAGGAAAATAATTTTCTTGGGTGGCAAAAGCCAGGGTACCTTTTTGGCTGGGCTTGTATAGGCCCTAGGGCCGATAGCCTAGTACTACCTATGAACCTAAATAGGGCTGAATTCCCACACTTTGCTGTGATTGGATGATTTTGAATATGCAGAGCTAAGCTAACCAATGCACAAACCCGGTCAGCTAAGGTCAGCATTGCTTAAAGGGGTAGATGCTAAGCACTGCTTACCAGTGAGCAAATCCACTTAGCTGGGCTAACTATTGCTTAGCATTTCCATTTAAGCAATGCTTACACTAACTAAGCATAGCTGAGCACAACTTAGCATTATTCAGCTTTCATTTCATGCACTATCAGGATTGTGAGGTTGATTCCTCATTAGTAACATATTATGATATGTATGTTTACCTTCATAACATCCCACTATGTGCTTTCATTACATTACATTATAGTCTTGTGTGACTATACTGTATGGAACACTTATGTTTATATGGGGATTTCACAACTTTATTAGACTGACACCTCACATTTGGACCTGCTACACTACTCTGGTTGACAAATATATATTATTTACTACCTAATTATACAAAAAAAATGTTAGTACTGCTTTCACATATAAAAGTGAACAGTCTTCACTGGGGCTCGAACCGTGAATGACTGCATACAGAGCAGGAGCTCTAACCACTACACTATCTCACTTTGGGTATTTGAGCAGTATATTTCTATTTAGCTCCTTGGTATGTGTAAGCTAGGCTGATCACAGCTGCGTGACGTGCACACCTGCCCAGCTACGCTTAAACTTTATTGGGGATGGAATTTTTTTTTTTTTATTTACTTTAGGGGTATGAACATTGCTTTTAGCCTCTTAGGGCAGGACAGCTGGGCAATTACATCATACATTGGGGGACTCGTTCCTCTCGGGAACATGCTTACTTATTTGGTATGCCAGCATGTACACTGGCATACCAATCTGGACATTCTCTGTGCTGGCCTATTGTTTGGGGTGTGTGTCTGTTTGTTTACTTTACATTACATCCACAGACACTGTTATTCTTTCATAACAGTGTCTGCAGACACTTTTTTGCTTTCTGGAGTGCAGGGGACATATTTACTGTGCGAGCACTGCTTGGACTTGCCCCCTGCACTCGTTCCTGTTTCGTGTCCATGTAGGATACACAGCAGCGCGCCTTCATGAATATGCAAGGCACACTGCTGTCCTACATGGACATGAAACCACTCCGTGCAAGAATAACACTATTCTTACACTGAGTTTACTGAATCCTGGGGAACATCTGGATTAATACCTTCGGCTTAATCTAATACGTTTCTTGTGAAAGCATATGTGCTATAAAAGTAAGAGAACACTGTGAATGTAATGACAAGTTTTCCTTTAACAAGTACATGTTCAGTGTGACTTGAGAAGTTTGTTGGGGACAGCTATACATTCTGGTCTTATGTTTCCATGGAAACAAGCTGACTACAGGTCCAGGCAATACATCTCAAAACTCTTGATATTGTTTGCTGATTATTTGAAGACATTCATAGTTTTGTGTGTTTGTTTTAATTTAATAGGTTCTATTTTTTTAGGGTTTTAACTAAAACAAAATATCTTGTAAAATGTGACATAGGCTCAAATAGAGATGACATGTAATAACTGTATAAAGGATCAACCTACCAAACATTAGTGGGTGCATGTAACACAAAAGTTGGAAACAGACTTTTAAAAAAGCTGACATATATAATAGGTGGGTGTAAGTACTTCTTATGATAATGGCTAAACTATCCATATTATTTTGGATTGAAAGTGGCCTCACAGGTGTAGACAAAAAACGTAAGATTAAATGCAGAGCACAAACAGCAATGCTACAGGAGACAGATTTGGAAAGAGGTGAGCATGTAAATTTTGATAAAGAGAGGATTTTTGGATGGATATTCAGCATAATGTCAGGGGACACAGGAAGAGGATAATACTTACACTAATTGCTCGAGAAGCTCCAATAGTGATAGAAGAGGGGAAAAGATAGTGGCAGATATATGGTAGTAAAAAGCTACTGTCTAGGAGGAGGATTACTCTGGCATGTATTCATATTTCACCTAAAACTGCTATTATGGAACTTAAGAAAAATTTGAGAGAAATAATTAGCCTTCAGCAAGGAATATTAGGGGTGGTGGCCAGAATTTGGTTTGCAACAGTGTTGATGTATCTGGGGGGTCCAGAAGGTAAAATATAACAAAAGAAGGTAGATTTCTGAAGACATTTATGAAAATATTTTATATGGAAGATGTGAATTCAGTGGGAGGCATTCAAAGAGAATCTACATATTATTCTCCAGGGTACAATAACTGAGCTAAAGTAGACTTAGATTATATTTCACATGAACATGTGCATTTAATTGAAAGCTTTAACACACATCCAGTGACTATTTCAGATAATGCACCAGTAACTGAGATAAAAATGCATGGTAATGAAGTAAAAATGAGACACTGACTTTTCTCTACCTATCTCTTAATTTAAGAAATGCATAGTGGAAGTTATTTAGGGAAGACAGAAATTTCCTCAGCAGTTACAGCTACTGAATGGGACAGAATGAAAGTGGATTTCAAACATTGGGTAAAACTGAAAGAAAAAGTGATATGGTTAAGAAGTAACA
This sequence comes from Protopterus annectens, assembly GCF_019279795.1. Classification (NCBI taxonomy): domain Eukaryota; kingdom Metazoa; phylum Chordata; order Ceratodontiformes; family Protopteridae; genus Protopterus; species Protopterus annectens. The sequence goes on along the minus strand of NC_056732.1, from coordinate 388,104,963 downwards.
AAAAATATTAAGGACTGACAAATGTTAGAGTATTGCAGAATAAAAAGAATCTCACAAAACAAGAGGCACAACTGCAGAGTGCTGAAGAGAAAATAAAGGAGTATCTGATTGCTGCTAAGCAACTATTTTTGGATATCTACAGATCACAAAAACATTTAGCACCACGACATAGGTAACAGAAAGTAGAAAGGATTGTTGCTAAATGGAGGGAGACTATACTACAAAACATAACCAGAGATCGTAAGGAGGCGTTTAGAGATATTTTGCAAATTTTAGGAACATTTATATACCGCAGAGAAACGTAGAAATCAAGAAAGGGCACAAATGGAAATATTTATGGAAGACTTAAGTATGGCAAGGTTAGAGGTAGATGAGGCTGAACAATTAACAGTTAAGTTAGAGGAGGTAAAACAATGATGTACAATCTGCAGGAAGGACTCCATGAATAGACTGTAGTCTTTTGAAAGTTTGGAAGCTAGCAGGGAAGAAAATGATAAAGATCTGGAACATTTTCTTTAACAGTATTTTCAAAGGAAGGGAAGCAGCAGCATCGTGAAAGAAAGCTCTGGTGGCTGTAATACCTAAAGACAGAAAAGACCTATCATACTCAGCTTCATATGGGTCCATTTCAGTTTTAAAACATGATTATAAAGTGTATATGTTCATAACAGCTATAAGAGAATGTCAGCAGTGCTGTCAAAATTGATAGATATGGATCAATGTAGTTTTGTGAAGGGAGGCAAATATTTGATTACATCAAAAGAACAATGATGATCCAGATGGAAACAGAAAATAAGAAAATACCACTGTTACTGGTGGGTCTTGATTTAGAAAACATTCAACAATGTAAGCTGGTATTTTATAAGTAGGGCAATGGAAACATTTGCATTCCCTGATACAATAATAAGGTTAATTAAGAGGAATTAAAGGCAAAAATTAAAGTGGGAGGGTTTGTCTGATAAGTTGTGTCTTGTATCTGAACAAACCATGCAGGAATATCCTCTTTCCCTTTTTTATTTGCATTATATTTAGAGCCAGTGGCAAAGTAAATAAGGAAGTCAGAAATTCAAGGATATAATTGGCATAGTAACCAAGAAAAATTGGCTTTATTTGCAGATGATATTATTTTGTACCTGATAAAACCAGAAAAGGGCATCTAGTTTCAAGTCTTTTGGGGATATAATAAAACCAGAAAAGGGCATCTAGTTTCAAGTCTTTTGGGGATATAAAATTAATGAAGACAAAACAAAGGCTATAGTTGTAAACTGTGTACTCACACATGAATTGGTTCAGCAATACCCATATTTATGGGGGCATGATAAAATAAATTAGGAGTATGGATTCTGTTATGGCACCTAAGGGTTTGTGGGAAGCAACTAAACAAAATATAATTCAAAAATGAGAAACTGAATGCTCTTGTTTTTGGATATGAATAGCAAGACACAAGCAGCGAAAATGTACTTAGTATGTACAGGTTAGGCATATTTTTATCAACCAGAAGAGAAGCTGTGGACAGTAATTAATATAGAGTAGAAGGATTTTATCTGGGAGGGGGGAGGGCAAGGGTCAAATGGGATAAGTTGATCCTTTCAATAAAACAAAGTGGTTCAGGATTACCAGCTTTGATAAACTTTAATAAGCTTTAATTGTTGTTTGTCTTTCAGCTTTTCCTGGTTAGGGGTCGCCACAGTGGAACTCCGGTCTGCTAATGATTGGCAGTTGGTTTTTATGGTGTCGAGTTGCCAACCTGATGCCCAAACTTCAACAAAGGCACACCCATTCAACACATGTCTTTTGAACGCCCAGTCGACCACGGGGAGGACATGCAGACTCCACACAGAAGGCACTCCCAACCCAAGCCGCAAATCGAATGGGAGAACCTCTTGCTGTGAGGCAACAATGCTACCGCTGCACCACATAAGCTTTAATAAACTCTAGTATTCTATCAGGGACTACAAGTGCTGCCATTGTCCTACTCATAAATTCCCATATGACTCTGTCAAATGCTTTATCTGCATCAATACATGCCAGCAGCAGTGACATTTTCTTGCATTCTGCTTCCCTCTGGATCATCACTGTTCCATTAATGGTGTTTTAAGTGTTTGCTACTCCACCATAAAAGCACTCCGATCTATATCTACCAATAGTGGCCATATTGTTGCTATTCTCATAGCTGGTAGAGACACAAATGCTTTATAATCATGGTTTAAAACTGAAATGGGCCCATATTAAGCTGCATCTGAAGGGTCTTTACCATCTTTGGTCAATACAGCCACCACAGCTTTCTTCCAAGCTGTTGATACTCCCACCCTTTTAAAATATTGTTAAAACCTTTATCACTTTCTTCCCTCCCAACTTCCAAACTACCACAAGAGTACCATCTGTTTCTAGAGATGTATATGTTGATTGATTCTACATCACCATTTTATCTCGTCTCTTCCTATCTTACCTATTAAATGTTGCCTCATCTTCCACTAACCATGGCATAATTAACTCTTCTATTAATATTTCCATTTCTACCTTTACTTGTTTTCCAGATCACTCTGTTTTATAAAGATGTTCATAAAATTTATAAAATATCACCAATGCCTCTATATCAGGATCTGTGGTTATTTTTCTTGTCATAGATTCCTTAAGCTTGGTGAGAACCCCTTATATTTACTGTTGCCTACACTGTCATGCTTATAATTTTATCCTACTCAGTAGCTATCCCTTCTGAAGACATTTCCCTCTTCAACAATAGCTCTCTAATCATTTCCACTATCCATTCCTTAAATACTTCGCTTTTTAATAGGTAAGTAGTAAAATGCCAGTATGCCCTTTTGTATTACTCTGCATCTTTATCTTAGTTTTTATTGGTGCCCAATCTGAAATAGTAATTAGATGTCTTTCAAAGCTTTAAATTAAATACATGTGCACCTGTAAATTATAATTTCTGTCCAATGTAGCCCAATTACTGTATTTTAGGGAATAACTTCTAAACTGTGTCTTGAGTATCAAATGCTGAATCTTCAATACCAGATATTTTCATGTAGTCCTAAATCTACCCTGTTTTTGTCATATCTTCCCCTTATAAGTCCCCTAGTACATCCTCACTGTTGCAAATCAAATTCCAGTCCCCACCCATAAATATTGTCTGCTGAAAGCTGATTATTTCCCCAAAAATGTTCTTAAACTCAACAATAGCAGTTTTTGGTGGAATATAAATACATGCCAGCATAATCTCCCTCCCTTCCAATAGTTACTACTACAAATTGAACACGGTTGTCTTTTTCCCCTCTAACAGTTAGTATTATTGCTCTGCTTTTCCTATGTCTTTGATATTCTGCTAAATGTCCAACTTGAAACTGTCAAATTCTCATTTATTCCCAAATGTATCTCCTACAACATTGCTTTTACGTTTTATAGTATAAATCAACTATCTTTTCTTTCATCCATACATTTAAAGGTAATACAGACATAGCAGCCAATGTCAAAGAAAGCTGTACCTCCCACCTAGTATAAATGACCGTTCTTTTACATGTGTATTTCCAGCATTTGGCTTACATGTACACACTTTTTGGCAAGGTGATGCCTTATGCATTTGTTCCTTCACATCTCCATTTGAACCTATATCACAGTTTCAAAACTTCTTGCTTCAATGAAACACTCAAATAAAAAAATAAATAAATAAATGTAAAGAATCCCTATCCCTTTTAAACTTAGAACAAATGCATAAAACTATGTACATCAGCAATTGAAATTTACCCTCCAAATAGGACCACTTGCCTGAAATCTATGGCTGCACTCTCAGGTAATAGCCAAGCAAAAACTAAGGTTACTCATGTGAAAGCATGTGTTGCAATTTGTGTTCCATCTTACCCTGATTGCTGTCTGTTCTTTTCTTATTTCCATTCCCCTCCTAGATATGAAAAAAAATAGCTTGTATGCCTTCAATAATCATTTACATTTAGCCCTAAGAAAAAGTGCATTGGCTACCTTTAACTAACTAAATTGTGCACAGTTACATTAAATGCGTTTAAGTATTAAGGTTGCTTGGGAGGCAACTACTAATACAACTTACTTACTGCAGTTTCAAACTTTATGTTTCACTCAGCTGCTTGCATCTGTACCTCTAACATTTCTCTCAGCACAGTCTTCTTATAGCTTTTAAATTACATTTTTACAACTGTAGACAGCTCATATCCAAGTAAAAGCAGTCAACAATGAGAAAAAAATAGGAATCTGCAAATGAATGAAAGGAGACCACACTGTTCAGACTTCCCATTTCCAGCTATCTGCAGCTGCAGATTTTTCAACTCCTGCTGAGAGCATTTGCTAAATGAATAAAGTAGCTAATACCTTTGCAAATTCAATTTGCTTAAAATTATCATCTGTAGCTTAAACCAAGGACATTAAATCTAGACATCCACTTCTATAAGTGAAATTATCTTAATTCTATAAATAGTCTGAGCAATACACTTTTATACCCCCAATTAGCCCAATGTCACATTATATTAACTAACTTGTTTCTGTCCAGCCTTTATCATGTTACAATATAAAGCCCACATATCTCACAACTAAGAAAATGTACTTGCTTCCCTTAATATCGTAGTCACTGATAAGACTGTCCCACCTCACATTTAAAATAACCTGACTGCATACCCTACAAACCATTTACAATATAATGTGATTTACACATCAATTGTTTATACAAATATTAATACAAACAAGAATATTTACTTGCAGTTACTTCTTCATTCTATACTTTACAGTTTGTTCCTCCAGTTAAACACAGTCCTCATATATCTGGTCTTTCTCAGCCATAGTTCACGTCTATTTGTATATCCAATGGGATGTATGCTTTGTAGTCTTCCATTAAGTTGCTAATTTCAGTACTGCTGGTCTTCCTGATCATCTCAATCTTTCAACACCAGTAGGTGATTCAAGTCTAAGACCTCCATGCTTCTTCTAGTCAGGTTCTGTGCTTTGTTACAATGGAAAGGGCTTTACTAATAAAGTCTCTCAATGAGCTTTGTTATTATCAGAAGAATAAGAACCAGAACCCTCCCTTTTCTGATAATAACAAAGATTGCTGGTTCAATCTTTGTTGGATAGACATTTTTATTTCCTCCTTACTTGATGCTGTTATATGATTGCATGTTATTTGTGTGCATATTCTTATCTTTGCTGAAAATTATGCTTGGTAATGGTTTTAACAACTATTTTGCTGCTTATTGATTATTGTGTGTTTATTTGATTTAAGTGAATTTATATATTTAATTGGTCAAAGTTTATTCAGCTAATGCATTTGTAAGTGTTTGTGTTTTTTTATTGTTCCTTTTTTATGTAATAGCAAAGCTACTGTTAAGCTCTAATTCTCACAGCACTAATACAGAGGTGACTAGCTGATATAATCGACCACTAACAAACTACTGCCCTCCTGTCTTACACTGACGCCTTAAGCAAATACAGGGACTTAGGAAAACTTGTTTCCTCCTTGTTCCTTGACCTGTCAAAAGCTTTCAATACAGTTTTTCACCTTAAACTCCTATATAAACTGTCTCAATTTGGACTATCCCCTTCTTCATAACTGTGGTTCAATAGCTTTTTGATGGGCTCCAGCATTTAAAATGACAGAATATTTTCTCTCTCTCTCTCTCTATATATATATATATATATATATATATATCCCAAGGCTATTTTCTTGCTCTCTTCCTCTTTAATATTTTTATCAGTGACCTCTAGCCTCTCATCCAATGTGCTGATGATTCTGCACTTATATATGCATGTAATAACTTGCCTAAACTCCTTCATATCATGCAAGAAGCTTTCTCCTCAGTTGAGAGTTGTCTCCATAATGGCCAGCTACTACGTAACCCTAACAAAACAAAGTTACTATTTTCCCCCAAATCATACATGTCTGATAAACTTTCAAAACATTTTCACTAAACAAAAGTGAAACTGAAGTAGTCTCCTATAAAAACTTCTTGGAGTGATTACAGATGGTAACCTTAAATTTGATCTGCATGTTCAAAATACATAAAGAATCACCAAAAATCAGGAATGTTCGACAGGCATAAGCACTTCCTTAGCAATACCACCAAAATCACTTTTGCCAATACCCACCTTCTCCTGTTTCTCTTACATGCTGCATACATCCTAACCAGTCTTCAGGATACAGTTAAAATAAGCTAGAGGCATGCTGTAATATGTTTGCAAAAATTGTTGGCATTCAGGCAATATAATTACTAGCCAGTAACTGAAATTTAACCAAACTGACAATTACACTAGCCCTTTTTTCACAGTTTCTGATTTCATATTGCGAGAGCTCACATTAACCTATTGATCAGTGTGTAGCCATCTTGGCAGTTCCATTCAGACTCGTACTTGAGATCAATTATTAAATATTTTATCTTTAACAATTTTATTTCTAGATTCCCTGTATCTATGCATCTACAAGACAAAGTCAGATCCCAATGGAAAGATTTCTTTTTTCCCCTTGAAGCCTTGTTCGACACCATTCATGAAAGGATTTTTTTTATCAGGAAAACAATGTTTTGCTGTGAAATAGCCTTTTCTTTCTATAAGGGTGTTTCCCAAAATAATGTGACATGTGTTTAACAGCATTCAGGTGGTTGATAATGTTAAGGTAAGTATAAGAACAAAAAAAAAATACTTCACGATTCTTTGGGATTAATAAAAAAATGAACGGCTAAAAACACAAAATTACTTTATTATATAAATATCCAATTGGTAAGCGCAGGGTCTGAAGAAGTTCCACGAAGGGAATGAAAGCACTTACCAGTTGGATTTTTATGTAATAAAGTCATTTTGTGTTTTTAGCCGTTCGTTTTTTATTTTTCCTTTTTATGGCTATTTTCATTTGTTTGTTTGGAAGCTTCATGAGGTATTCGTTGGGATTAGGCTACAGATTCTTTAGACTGGACACTGCATTTGGCTGTGAACTATGTATAAATCTGAAATAAAGCCATTTTTCCACCAAACTCTTGATAACAGAGGTGTCCAACATGTGTTTGGCAGTTACATAGAAGTCTTGACAATCTGCTGGCAATGGTCTGTCATACAATAATATGAAATAAATAGCCATAAAGTTAATTATCAATAAATTAAAGAATGTCTTTGTCGCTTTGTTCTACATGCAGACAGTAATGCAGTAATGTGGTACCTAAACAGGGGGAAGCTAATTTCTAGCAATTGCATACCATGACCATGAGATTATGGGAGCTGGCTCTGTTTTGAACATTAAAGTGACAGTAGTCAATCTACAAGGGAATCAAAAGTTGTCAATAGACAGGTTGTATTGAAGTGTCAGAAAGATTTTTCATGATATTAGTTGGCACCTTTCCACAGTGAGATACCTTAGCAGCAATGTGGAGAACATAGGATTAACTACTGATGTGGGTGTTGGATGAAATTGCCAGTATGGGTTGAAGAGAGTGGCTAATGGCAACATGCCAAGGAGCAAGACAGTTCAGTCTTTTATAACATTGATACCCAGAAGAGTTTGGGTATTTCAGACCAATAATTTGTAATTAAAAACTGTTTACAAGAGCATGTGCATGTGTAAAAGTATTTGTGTCAGTAGGGTACCAGCACTATGGGAGTTGTAATCTTTCAAGGTGCTCTAGAAGAAATGCAAAGCCTGAGTATGTAGAAAATCAATTGGCTGCCAGGACATCATCCCTTCATTCTGACTGCAGGCACTGATGAGAAGAGTTGATGGTCTGCAGGCATGTGGAGGAAAAGATGCCAAAAGTGTGGTGTCTTTCTATCACAGATCTGTTCCCTCCTCAGTTAATGCTTAAACTTCCTTTGTTGCTGACAAATGAAAACAATGCTGGCCATGCATCCGTCAACCTCTCAGGTACAAAAGTGTACAGTAAAAAGTAAAGCAAGAAAAAAAATCCAACTGTTCCTTAGTGCTCTCTCTCGACCAAGGCAGCTGTGGTTTCCTTTCTGGGGATAGTTTATCAGTGTACAAAACTTACAGGAAGGATTTGAGTTTGTTTTTTGTATCCTTCCTTGTACAGTGTGCATATTAAAGGTTGTATGTTTTCTATTATTATTTTTCCCTCAGTGAGTGTTAAAAAATTTGCAAAATGCAAGAAAATACTACAGACAGCCCAGTGGTGCAGCAAATAGCATTTCCATCACACAGTGTTTGGCTCTCTGCTTCAGTTCTCAGCTGGGATGTCTTATATATATAGTCTACACACAATCCTTGTGACTCCATGGGTTTTTGCTAGGTGTCCTGGATTAACCCACATCACAAAAGACATGCTGTAGGTGAACTTATCAAAGCTTAAAATTCTAAGTGTGTATGTGTATCCTGAGAAGACCCTGGCTTCCTGGGACCCTGAATAGGATACAGCACCTACTATCAGTAAATGAACACATGTAGACAATGTAGCACCAAGAAATTTTACAATTTTAAGGGGAAATTGTTTGAATTATGGTGTGAATTTGAGAATATTTCAGCACTGGTAGCAGACTTGATGCTTTGGATTACCTGTTTCACTTTGCTGTATTGGTCCTTTTATCATTCCATATTCTGCACTCACTGCTTGCCTTTCTTGGTATCTTACATTATATTCATTTCCTCCTGTTCAGTTGCTCTCTTCAATACAGTCACCTGGCTAGGAAAATGAGTTTGAATTTTCATTTAGAAGTTTTGTTCAAAGCTCCTTTTGAGTCTGTTAATTCTGTTCCATTGAAAACATCTTTCTTGGAACGTACATATCTTGGGTGCTATAACAGTGATAACATTTCTTTGGCTATGCATCATTCCTTTATGCAAAATATTATAACTGGCATTGTGTTTAACCAAAATATGTAGGTGCCTTTTTTCATCACCCAGAGACTTTTTTTTTTTAAACTTGACACATTACTTACAGTAGTCTATAATGTTCTCTTCTAAACCATAGAGAAAAAAAGAAGTGCAGTTGGAAGCCCTTTGGAGGGATCTAATGGTGGCAAATTGTTCTTGTTATGTGAATAGGAACAGTATACACCATAGGATATATAGAATTTACCCTTTAAGAATATCAGGTGTTTCAGCTAACTAGCAATTCTGAATGTCCATGACTTTTTCTTCTACTTTGAAGTCTATTTATGGATAATTTCAGGCCAATAAAGCCAAACCCCTCTAGCTGTGGACATGCATGCTTCTACCTTCTTATGGCATCATCAGCACAGCATAAGAGGAATGGTTGACTTTGGAAACACAGGGTTGTCGAAACGATATCCACAAACAATAGGGTATCTACAAAATATCCCAACTAACAAACTAAAACAATGATTAAAAAGGTCACACACACAAAAAGAAAAATCTAGCAAAGCTAGACTTATCCACTGTGTGATACCTTAAACCTCTTGTATCAGAGGCAACATGGGATATATACAAATTACCCTGAAAGGATATCAGGTGTTTCAGCTAAAAGGCAATTCTGAATATCCACAACTTTTTCTTTTACTTTTAAGTCTATTTATGGACAATATCAGGCCAATAAAGCCAAACCCCTCTAGTTGTGGACATGCATGTTTCTACCTTATGGCAGCATCAGCACAGCATAAAAGTAATGCTTGACTTTTGGAAACACAGGGCTGTTGTACCCAACTGATATCCACAAACATTAGGGCATCTACAAAATATCCCAACTAACAAACTAAAACAATGATTAACAAGGTCTCACACACAAAAAAAAAACAATTGGTTAAAAACACACAAAAAGAAAAATGTAGCAAAGCTAGGCTTTCCACTGTGTGATACCTTAAACCTCTTGTATCAGAGACAACATGGGATATATGCAAATTACCCTTTAAGACTATTAGATGTTCAACTAAAGGGCAATTTAGCTGAAACACCAAAAGTCCAGTCCAGCATTCCTCTTATGCTGTGTTGATGGTGCCATAAGAAGGTAGAAACATGCATGTCCACAGCTAGAGGGATTTGGCTTTATTGGCCTGAAAAAGTCATGGACATTCAGAATTGCCATTTAGCTAAAACACCTGATATCCATAAAGGGTAATTTGCATATATGCCATGTTGCCTCTGATACAAGAGGTTTAAGGTATCACACAGTGGAAAGTCTAGCTTTGCTAGATTTTTCTTTTTGTATTTTTAAACAGCATAAACCATGCAAATATTTACCTCTGAATATAACAAAGTCTGTTCTTATCACTGCCAAGGACTGAGACATTGGACCTGACTAAAGAAATAATGAAGCAAAGTTGCTGTTCATCTAAAACAGCAAGCAGAAATGAGCAGGATATAGCAAGCAGAATTGTGCAAGGTACACATTTTTTGCCTTTTATAGCTAGGCTCCAGCTAGTGGCCACAGTGTGATACTATACCCCACCCACTCCTAGAACTAGGCTGAATACATCTTTGGCTATTTCCCATTCATTTAATTCATGAAGTAAACATCCTTATAATTCCCACTGCTAAACTGTTTTGTTAGTGGTGTGGATTGTGAAAATTGAAGCAGTTATTTTAAAAGCTCCATGCAATAATACAGTGCAAATCCTAGTGGCCACAGGCTGTAACTGCACACAGCAGAAAGTTAATATTTTTTTTTTTTTTAAATCTTTTTATTGATTTTTAGTCATAACATAACAAATTAAATCCTACAACATGACTAAAAGATATGTACACACAAAAAATTCCTCTACATACAATAACTATGTACAAGTATACACAGCCCATCTATGTAGAACCCCCAAGTCGGAGGATCCAGTGCAGTGTGATTACGTTAATATATTTTCGTATACCAGTTTCCAAGCTTCCCTCTGTGAAGGATTTAGCCTCATGGAATACCACAAGTATTTATGAGCAGAAAAATGCTTCCCAACTATCTGTTTGAATCCTTCCCATGATAGGGTTGATCTATCTTTCCAATTTAGGGTGATATAGTATTTTATCAACATAAAGGCTGTTATTAGGAAATAAGTGTTCTTAATGTCCATGTCTACCGGGGGTATGTGAAGGAGGGCAAATTGCCATGAAAGGGTAGATTTTTCATAACCCATTTTTTCTAATTTGACTCTGAGGGCGCACCAAAGTCTGTAAGTGCATTTGCAACTCCAAAAGATGTGGATAATATCTGCTTCCATCCTAGGGCAGAATTGACAAAAGGGTGGGACTTCCTTGTACATCTTGTTTATTAAAGCAGGGGTGTAATATGCGTTATTTACAATCATAAGTTGGGTATATCTGAATTTTAATAGAGGAATAGCTTTGGAAAAATTTTTGAGTGGCTTGGGCAATGGCATTGGAGGAAATCAAGGGGTCTTGTTTTAGCCAAAAATTAGAGTGGATAGCCTCTTTCGTGCATCTAATCGCTGAGATTAATTTGTAGGAGTGAGATACCATTTTCTTTTTACGAGTTAGCAGATTCCATAGTACCTTACACAACTCTATTTGCGGATCGGGAATATCTGTATCTCTCCAGAATTTGTTGCAAATGTCCATTAGTTGTCTAATCATAGTGGTGTACTTGATCGAAAGCTTCAACTTGATTCTGATGGAAGAAGTATGTTCCGTCTTGTAAGAGAAGAAGTCCAGAACAGTTTTATTTTTGATAAGTGGGAACGTATTCAGATTAACCAACTGCTCGTTTATTTTAATGTTAGGATTAAGGTGTAAAGGTTGGAGGAGATGAAAAGCAGACTGAAGATCTAGGGAGTTAAACAAGTTTTGAGTAGAAAGTTAATATTAACCATGAAAAAAGGCTCTGGCTGGTTGAATGCCAGGTGGCGAAGCTCAGTCTTAAGAATATAAAATCAGGAAAGCTATATCTAACATCTGTTGTTACTATTATTTGCGCGTACAGCTGTACTATCAGAACAAATGTATTTGATCAAATATTACATTCTCAGTCAAATATAATTTCTGATTTCTGCTGCAAAAATGTATATGGGAATTCCAGCTACACAGCTGCAACATTATGATGACGAGATATTGGAAACTCACAATGGTTATCTGCATTCTCTTTTCCCCAGTGTCTAGCTACTGGGTTACAAATACTGCTCACAAAATGCTTCAGGATGTAGTACTGACTAGATAGTCCAAAAATGAGTCATATTTTTGCATTCAAATTTCAGTTAACATATTGGAGGTACAGTGGGGCAGTGTGGATAGTGTTGTTGCCTCACAGCAAGAGGTTCCCTGGGTCAATTATTATCTGGAGTGGCTTCTGTGTGGAATCTGCATGTCCTCCCTATGTTTGTGTGGGTTTCTTCCCACATTCCAAAGACAGTGGCTCAGACACTCTAAATTGGCCAAGGGTGTGAGTGGTGTGGAAGAATTACTGTGGTAGGGCTAGCCATGCAGTCTAGACGATTATCACTGTTGAAGTGACACCCCGACCCCATGGGCAACAATGGGAAATACAGAACATAGATGAATGGCTGGATTTCACTTAACTTATACACTGTGTTGTGCAGTGTTATTCAGAAACCTGGAACTTCTGCTGGGAATTTAGAAGCCTCTCACTTTTAGCTGTTTGGATTATATATTGTTTTCTTGTGTAAATCATAGTAAAATGCTGTTGCAATAAATTATTGATATGAAGCATTAGTTATTAGTACAGACTAAAACTAAATCTGCTTTAGAGATATCTGTTGAGTTGGAAAATGTTAGAACAGTAAAACTGCAAGCCACTGAAGTGGAGAAAAATCTAAATATTTTTATCATCTACTGATTACCCTTGTATTTAAGTCATGACTTTAGAGATCTCTTATGCAAAAATTGATCTTCCAACATAATGATGTGATAAGCATTAACAGGTGACACTGTCGTTCAGGAAATGTTTTTTATTTGCTCATGAGACAGTGGTGGTAAATGAAACCATCTTTGGATTTTGGAATGGTTCTCTGTAGAAAGAAACAAAAACCCACAACATGAGGGAAATTCTATAAATATACAAGTGTAAACCACAAGTATACGGAGACAAAACTGAAGCATACCAGGGTTAGCACTTGTTAAGCACTGCAAACTGAATATTATCACAACAAATCTGCCTTAAAACTGACATTTAGAGCATAATGCAAGTAAAGACTTCTCTGGAAATGGTGAATCTGTGACTAAGTTAGCCTATGGATGTTTATATGTCTGAATTATGATGTAAAATCAAACTTTTCCTTTTCATCAATTACTTTGCAGATGGTATTAGCAACAGTGTGAATCCCTTCTAAAGATGGCACTACCTTTCCTTTATGAGCATGCTTTCTGACTCTACTAATCATTCTGGGATTAAACCTGACTTACCAATGTGTGAGTTTCACTTTTCACTAACCAGTCTTTACAACCGCTATATGCACCTTTCAAAGGTCTAATAATGCAACCTATTTTATCAGGCTCCTTACCAATACTAAAATAAAACCATGCATTAATTTGTTTCCACCCCCCAAAGCACTTACCTTTCATAAAAAATTCAACATTTTCTGCTGTTCTTTGCATCATCTCACTGCTCTATATCTCCACAAATGTTCCTTACCCAATGCAGCACTCTGTTCTACCATAACTCATCAATATTATCCCTCTACTCTCTCTCTAACAATACTGTCTCTATGGTGCTGGCTACAGTCTCCCTATTCAAATGCTCTAGCGCCATTGAACTGTCACACTATGACTGGTCATTGCCATTCAAAAAGTAGCACATTGATTGGTCAGCCCAACCAGCATGCCCGTTGTAAATACATACTGCAACTTTTACATTTTTTTAAACAAATATAAATAAATAAAATTAGAAATCCAGAGTCCAGATATAGGAGTATGAAAGACAGGACAGAGAAAATACTGGGAAAACCAGATACATTATTCAAAACTAAAGACACGTTTTTCCTTGCGTTTCCTCCATTCTGTCTTTCTCCTACCCCTAAACTCTCTGAAACTTTTTTTTATTAAAAAAAAAAAAAAAGCAATGGAGACCTTTCTTTCCCTGTTGCTTCCTTTCCAAAGCACTGATGTACTGGGTAAGTGTGGGAGCGCAAGTCCCATATGCATGTGCAATACATCAAAAAAGGCAACAGGATATGCAGCAGAAGCAGAACACCACAGCACCATTATAAAGAAGTTATGTACTCACCATAACATTCCATCTGAGTAGTTATACTTCATTTTTCTGCAACCTGTGGGTATACGGATCCGTATCGGATCCGAGCTGGCAACTTTTTTTCTAGCATCTGCTCCAAGCTCCGAGCTCCTCCCCTTACCCATAATGCACTACCACCTCCTACCTTCCCTCAGATCGAGTTTGCTGCAACTAAATACATAAGCAACTCAGCCCAATGAACCAAACCTGAACAGACAGAGCAAGGTCCGGGGGACGGAGGGAGGGAATGTTGCAGAAAAATGAAGTATAACTACTCAGATGGAACGTTATGGTGAGTACATAACTTCTTTATCTGACGTAGTTAACTTCATTTTATCTGCAACCTGTGGGACAGAGTCCCCAGGTACTCCAATCCTGGGAGGCCCTTATGGAAGGATATTCCTCAGCACCGCAGAGCCAAAGGATGCTCTACCCCTAGAAATCAGATCTAATTTGTAATGGGAAATGAAGGTATGTGAATTGGCCCAGGTCGCTGCTGCACAAATGTCGTCCAAAGGAACCCTAGACCAAAAGGCAGCAGAAGTTGCCATGGACCTGGTAGAGTGAGCCTTAACAATACCAGGAGGAGGTAAACCTTTTGCTTTGTAGGAATGTGAAATGCAAAGAGTGATCCATCTGGCCAAAGAAACTTTAGAAATAGCTTTTCCCAGAAATGCTTTAGAAAAGGAAACAAACAACTGGTCATTTTGCGGAAAGATTTTGTTCTATGAAGATAAAAATGAAGCTGTCTATGAACATCTAACAAATGAAGTTTGTATTCACCTTTATTTTGGAAGTTAGGGAAGAAAACGGGCAGATTAATGGACTGGTTTACATTTGCTTCAGATGCCACTTTGGGTAAGAAGGAAGGATTAGTATGGAGAGAGACCTTATCATTGTGGAAGACCAAATACGGAGGCACAGCAGACAGAGCTTGACGCTCAGAAACCCTCCTAGCAGATGTAATGGCGACTAGGAAAGCTGTCTTCCAGGATAAAAAATTTCAAATCCACCGAAGCTGCAGGTTCGAACGGAGGAGTCACCAATGCCTGTAAAACAAAGGTAAGGTCCCAAGGAGGCATTGAATCCTTGACAGGTGGACGTAACAGAAAAGTACCTTTAAGAAAAGCCTTACACAGCCTAGAGGAGGCTAAGGCAATGTTGTCTTCACTAACATGAAAATTATAAATGGCTGCCAATTGTACTTTCACTGTGGAGGAACTAGCTCCTTGCTGAAAAATGCCAGATAAGAAATCCAACACCGCTGGAACAGGGGCTGTAAAGGGATCTAGTTTTCTCTGTGAGGCCCAAATGGAAAAGTGCTTCCATTTACTGCGATAAAGTTTCCTAGTGGAATTTTTAAGAGAAGCCACCAGAATGGATTTTACTGGGGATGAAAGACCGGGAGTCCTGGCAATCAATGGAACTGAAGCAACCAAGCTGTCAGCATGAGGCTGCCCAGATTGGGCGGACGGGCCCCCGACGGATGGGAGATCAGATCTGGGCAGGGATCCAGAACCCACAGAGGAGCTAAGAGATGAGACCAAAGGAATGGGAACCAAACCTGACAAGGCCAGAACGGGACAATAAGGATAACTTTGCACTGCAGTCGGCAAGCTTTCTGAAGAAACTTCGGAATGAGTGGCAATGGTGGATAAGCATACAGAAGCCCGGGGGGCCAAGCATGGAGTAGAGTGTCTCTGGGGCCTTCCCCTGGTGAGGGAATCAGAGCAAAGAACTCGCTGCACTTCGCATTGGATGGAGATCCAAAGAGATCGCAGCAAGGCTGACCCCATGCACGGAAGATCTCCTCCACTACTGACTGGTTTAGAGACTACTCGTACGGCATCAGAATAGCCCGATGCAATCTGTCCACTAAAATGTTGGAGCACCCCGGGATGTGCGTTGTTAACAGAAACCGACCGGTGGAGATCGCCCATTCCCACACTCTCATGACCTCATGACATAGGGGGTAAGATCTGGTTCCCCCCTGCTTGTTGATATACCAGACAACCGACATGTTGTCTGACTGAATTGCAATCAATCTGAGAGGAAGGACAGTGTGAAAGGCTTCCAATGCTAAAAGCACTGCCCTCATCTCTAGAACATTTATGTGCAACTTGGTCTCTGACTGGGACCACGTGCCTTGGACTGTCCTTCCCAAACAGTGTCCCCCCCACCCAAGTTGGGAGGCGTCCATGGTCACCGTGGCTTGGACTGGAGATGACGTGAAGGGGTGTCCTTCTGATATCTCCGGCGAACTTAACCACCAAAGAAGGTATGTCCTGCAGACGTGACTGATCCTGATCAGAAATTCCATGGGCAGGTCTAGCCAAGACCATTGAACAGCCAGAGTCCATTGAAGAACCCGCATATGAAGGCGCACACAAGGGAGAATCAATATGGAGGCAACCATGGAGCCCAGAGGCCGGAGAACCTCGCTCGCCTTTGGAGACTTGGAGTTCGCTATCTGAGCTATGTGGCACCTGAGGTGTAAGATCCTGTCTGCAGTTAAGAATACCTTCATCTGCAAAGTGTCTAGCCATGCCCCAATGAAGTCTAGAACTTGTACTGGTTGCAATTGGGATTTCTGAACATTGACTGTAATTCCCAGTAGATCTGCCAACTGAATGAAGTAATCTTGGGCCAGACACAGGTGATGCTTATTGGGCACAGTGAAGAGCCAGTCGTCCAGGTAAGGAAACACCTGAATACCCTGAAGCCTCAGGTGAGCCGCTACAACTGCCATTACCTTGGTGAACACCCTGGGGGCTGTGGTGAGACCGAAGGGTAGGGCTCTGAACTGAAAAGGATTGGCTCCCAGCCGGAAGCGCAGAATCCTCCTGGAGCTTCTGTGTAATTTGATGTGGTAGTAAGCATCCTGGAGGTCTAATGAGCACATCCAGTCGCACTCTTGGAAATAAGGTAGAATGGATTGTAGGGTAACCATCCGGAATTTCTGTTTGGCTACAGACAGGTTCAATGTTGACAGGTCTAGAATGGGCCTGAGGTCCCATGTCTTTTTTGGCACCAAAAAGAACCTTGAGTAGACGCCTGATCTGGACTGATCAGGAGGGACTTGTTCGATGGCTCGTTTGAGAAGCAGCTTTGAAACCTCTAGAGCTGCAGCCTCCCTGTGAGCTGGTGGAACATCTGGGAGGTGTTTTAGAATATTTGGAGGGGCAAGAAATGGGATAATGTAATCTCTGGATATTATTTGTAACACCCAGCGATCTGTTGTAATGGACTCCCATGCCGCCGGGTGTAAGGACAATCTTCCCCTGACTGCTTCCAGAATAGGACAGTCAGGCAACCCCTCAGGGCTGCTGACCAGGTCTATCAGAAAAGGGTTCTCTAGTCCCAAAATTTCTGGGACCATCTCTACCTCTGCGTCAGCGTTGATCCTGTCGCCCTCTGCCTCTGGGGGAATAGTTGTCCTGAGAATCCCAGGAAAACTGAGATTTTCGGAACCACATCTTCTTCTGCCCTCTGATTCCTAGAGAAGGATTGCTGAGGGTTAGAGAAATGGATCCCAACGGCAGACAAAGTCTTCCCGTCCTTTTCGCTCTGGACAAGTGTGTCACATACTGTCTTCCCAAAAAGGAAAGAACCGTCATAGGGAGCATTGATAAGCGACGCCTTGAAATGGTCAGCGAACTGACACAACCTGAGCCAGGCCATGACACCTCATGGCTATGCCTGTCCCAGCCACCCTAGCTGCTCCTTCCGTGGCATGGGAAATGAGCCACATAGATGTGTTTGAGACTGACTTCAGAGTAGACATTTTTGCAGAGAACAACTGTTTGTCCTGCGGCGATAAAGACTCTGGGGGCGATTCAGCGAATTCCAAGGCAAGGTCTCGCTAAAGCCAGATTACATGTGCCAAATAGTTCAGCACACGGATTGAAAAGGTCGATGAGGCATAGACGCGCTTCCCAAACCTATCCACTGACCTGGACTCCTTGTCTGGAGGGTGGATTGAGGAACTCTCCTGTGCTAGTTCCTTCTTGGTGGCTGCTGCAACCAACATAGCTTCAACTGGGGCTCCTTTTGACCAAGGTAGCCTGTCAAAAGGGGGGGTGATAAAATTTTGTCAGGGTGTTTGGGGATGGGCTCTACGGTGTCAGGCTCCTTCCATGACCACATGGCGAAGGTCCACTGGCGGCGACACACAGGAAGTAGATGGGCCTGTGCCAAAGGCCTCCAGGAACACTGACTCATCCCCAGAAGGTTTTGGGCTGACCAACCTCTCCTCTGGCGGAGGATCTCCATGATTTATCCGAAGGAGATGTCTTCGGGAGGTTTCCTGGGGGAACCTTCTCCTTCATCTAAGTCAGTGTCCGTAGTGAGGGACTCAGGAGAGTCCAAGTGCCTCCTTTTACACTTGCGCTTACAGTGACTCTCTTCAGTGGGACTCTCAGGAGAGGATTCGTGAGCCACAGGGGGTTCCTCAGGGAAATTAACCTGGGGATCCTCTGGCACGGGCTGTCCCTGACACAGGATGAGGGGAGTCATCACCAAATCCAGGGGGGCCTGGGTGGAATCCGAGGGGATGGGCTGGGGTCTTAATCCCTGGGAGAGAACCCTCTCCACCACTTCGAAGGCAGAGGGAGAGTGGATCTCCTTAGCACCCAGCAAGGAAGATGCGCTCCCTGGATCTGAAGCAGGGACCGGAGCTGAAGCAAGGGTAGCCTGAGGTCAAAGGAAACAGGTCGGATCCGAAATGGTTGGAGCCAAAGAATCCATTCCCTCGGGTCCGACTTCCTGTCCACGGCTCCGAGAGTTGCTCGGATCCAAACTAATCGGATCCAAGGAACTCAAGGTAACAGCCAGAGTCGAGGTTGGAGGAGCCATCAGCGTCGAGCTACCAGCTCCGAAAATCCTCGGATCCAAGAGCCCCGAAGCTGAAGCACGGATCGGGGAAGGAGAGATGGGGCAGAAAAAGGGCATGGAAGTCCCCCACCAGAGGAAGAGGGGCCTGGCAAGACTCCCATCTGTATCTGGGTCTGAATGAATCTCTGCATCATCCTGTCCATGTCCAAGTCCGATAAACTCCGAGTTGACCTCGAAGAGGCCACAGACTCGGATCTGGCTGGTCTGCACAATGATGGATAGGAAGGCCTCGGGTCCGAATGTTCCAATGCCTCTGGTGAGAAATGAGGAGACCAGAGCCATGGAGAAACTGGCCTCATGGCCTTAGAATGGGGACTAAGAAGGAGCTCCCTGTCCAGGAATCTCTTGCGAGGTCTGTCATTTCTCTTGTCCCTAGCCTCTTTGTGCCTTTCTCTGTCCTTTTCTCTGTCAGCCATGCTGACTGTAGATTTGTCTTTATTAGGCCCAGCACCAGAAGAAGAGGGATTTTGAGTCCCTGTCTGAGTGGGAGGTTGAGCACTAGATACCGAGGCCATGGCAGATTCCAGCATGGATGCAGGGACAAGGCCTTTGGCTACTGACCTGGCCTTCTAATCCCTGCGGGCCCTAGGATTGAACCCGGTGCAGATAGCACATTGAATGGACAAATGTGCCACTCCCAAACAAATCACACACAGAGTGTGACCATCAGCTGTGGAGAGCTTATGGCCACACTCTGTACATTTCTTGAAAACAGATTCTGGCTGATCAGCCATGGTCCTGCATCCAAATGAAAACACTACCCACCAGAAAAAACACACACAATTACAGGTAGGGGAAGGGCAGGCCTGACAACTACTCTACCAAGTTTAACAAAACTTTTTTTTTTTTTTTAAACTGACGAACAAGTGATGCACTAAAAAGGGGAGGAAGGGAAAAAAATCACTCAGGCACACAAGAGAATTAAGTATTAATAACACTTACTATCCTTGAGCTCAGAGCAAAGGAGACCACGATGCACACTACTGGCACGGCAAACGAGATCTGAGGGAAGGTAGGAGATGGTAGTGCATTATGGCTAAGGGGAAGAGCTCAGAGCTTGGGGCAGATGCTAGAAAAAAGGTTGCTGGCTTGGATCCAATACAGATCTGTATACCCACAGGTTGCAGAAAAATGAAGTTAACTACTTCAGATACAAAGACATTATTTAGAAAAGTAAGTAATTTTTTTCTTAAATAATGTCATTGTATGACAGCAATAACCGACTCTGTGGTGTGGTATATTAAGATTTACCCACAGTTGGCCCCCATGACTAAACCACACCAACCATGGGTAAATCTTAATATACCACACTGATGTTGTTGGTTATTGCTATAATACTGAATGTGGAACTATTCTAAACCACATTATTTAAGTCCCTTTCTAATGCTAATATCATTTGTATGGCAATGTTATCTGTAGTGTCATTTTGCCAAATTATACAACGACCCCCCATTAATACTTAAAAAACGTGCACGCTGATTGGTCAGCGTGCACGTTGTAAATCAGAGTTATAGTAATGGAAAAAGGTCCGGTCGCCCGGACTTTTTCCATTACTATAACTCTTTTTTTACAGCAACGGAGAAAGCAAGATCTCCATTGCTTCACACTGTCTCGCTATGTTAAACTCATTTAACATAGCAAGACAGCATTAAAAAAAGCAACGGACATTCTCCATTGCTTTTTTTAATGCTGTCTCGCTATGTTAAACTCGTTTAACATAGTGAGACAGTTTGTAAAAATCAACGGAGATCTTGCTTTCTCCGTTGCTTTTTACAAACTGTTTTGCTATGTTAAATGGGTTTAACATAGCGAGACAGTTTGTAAAAAGCAACGGAGATCTTGCTTTCTCTGTTGCTTTTGACCACAACTCTGATGTACTGTGTAGGCATATGCAGGCGCAGTACATCAGAACTGCCGCAGAATACCAGACAGTTGCAGAAGGGCAGCAAGGAGGCATTATACAATGCCATTATTTAAGAAAATTAATTATTTTTTTTCTTAAATAATGTCATTGTATAATAGCAATAATCCACTTCTGGGTGTGGGTAATGCTGGATTTACCCACGGTTGGCTTTGTTTGGTCACTCGGGCTTCACCCTCGTGACCAAACCACGCCAACCGTGGGTAAATCCAGCATTACCCACACCCAGGCATGGGTTATTGCTATAATCACATAGTATTTGTAGACAGCTGTAATTATGACATTATGTGTACAGTTTTGATTGGATATTGCCACTCTTTTCTATTCTAATATATCTGAATGACATACATATCTGTATATAAATGTGCATGTACATCACAGCAGTTTCATGTCACATGCATTGTTTAACTTGGGAGTTTTCCTCCCTGGGACTCCACTGAAACCTGGGCTTTGATCAAGTGGACAATTCTCAGTACACAAAACAAATTAAAAAAAAAAAAAAAACACATCCTGTACAGGAAAAAGACAATAGGTGATTTATTGCTCTTGAAAATTTAACTCATTTAGAAATACAAAATATACATTTCAATGCCATGTAAGAGTAACTTCCATCATCTGAGGGGAAAAATAAAGTCTGGTGTGTTCTGGGGGTTGTAGCAGTGCAGTAAACAAACCAGAACCAACACCTTGGGGAAAATATATCAGACAACCAGAAAAAGATACATCAGTGTTAAGAGGTCATACTTACAGAAAGACAGAGTGGAATTACATGGCAGGGAGTCGTCACTAGGAAAAAGCTATCTGTAGTTGAATCCTACATATCACAAATAACTCTCTCTCTCTCTCTCTGGAATAACAGATTTACTTCTTGATGCAGTTTTATGCACAGCCAACATCAAATGAGACAAAGCACCGAGGCAGTAGATGGAATACAGTTATATTATGCACGTTCCAGTGAAAGAAAAACTGATACTTTATTCCTTTCTTTAAAATATTCTGACTCATTTAGCAAAATTGTGTCATACAAAGTAATATTTATAATAAACCATATGTCAATTAAGCACACAGTGCTTCTGTATGTACAATAGTTTCCAAGTATTAGCATTTCATATGAATTTTCCCCCAACATAATTCACAAACCTCCAATAAAATTATTCACGGTATGTAAGAAATCTTGTAAGCTCTGTTTTTTATGCTTAGATTTTCTTAAAAAAAAAAACTCAAGCCTCTGCTTTTAGAAAGGTATACACTGTTTTATAGCCCAACACACTTCATTTTAGAAAGCCTTTCAATAAAATAGAAATGGCCTTGCCAAAGTAAGACAGCTTCCAATGCTATTCATGACAAGGCATCTTCATAAAGCAGGCAGAAAACACAAGAGGTTAAGCATCTGATATACATCTGCCTTTTCCACACAAACCAGGATGACCACAGTATTTCACAGCAGTCTATATGGCAAAGTACTGGACTGCTGGTTTGGTTAGATAACAAGCGGTTTGGAGGTGAAAGCAGACTCAGCAAAACACAATTGTCCAAATTATAAACTGTACCAGGAAACAAAGGTCAAGGGTCCCGCAGAAAGCAGTGTTCAAATGTTTCCTGAAGATTACCTCAGTTGTTGAAAGTATATATTCAGTTACAGCAAACTCCAGATTTAAATATACAGGAAAAGTACTGTGAGAAAAGAGTAATCAGTAATTAAGTAATTCCCCACAGAAATAATAATCTTGTTGGACAGTAATTTATTGAACACA
Source organism: Protopterus annectens (assembly GCF_019279795.1). NCBI lineage: Eukaryota > Metazoa > Chordata > Ceratodontiformes > Protopteridae > Protopterus > Protopterus annectens. The sequence continues at coordinate 388,082,299 of NC_056732.1, read as the reverse complement.
CAGTTTCATTTTAAACAAGTTAATTCAAAGTTGTTCAACAGCCATATTTTCATGCAACTTTTTATTTGTATGAGGCACTAGAGACTACAGAAAGTACAGTACAAAAATCTGATTGCATGTCACTGTACAGGCTTAAACATATTTTCATGTAAAGTCATACACTAGCAGTACTGAAGACAAGATGTAACTCACTGAAAATGAAGTGCAAATGCCAAATATTTCAAAGGGTACATGTGAATAAATGAAACAATCATATATGTCAATGTGATGTATAAACAAGTACTCTATTAAGTACAAATAGAAAGAATTACATACTACAAAAACATGTAAAGATGCTTACCCTTTTTAACGTGGATATATTTATTTAAATAACTAAGCTGTAACAGTCTTGGTCATAGAACTTACATCATGATAGTGTTGTACAGACTATTTTATGTACAAGTTGTGTGTGTATAAATACCTTTCAGCATTTTCATAATTTGAAGATACATCAGTATGGATCAGAAAACACACGTATGATAATGCTGGATGAAGCCAAGAATAGTATGAGACTGTGAAAATGCCTCTGACCTCTACATTTTCTACACTTAGCCTCAGAGTATGAAGGAAGACTTGGATATCAAACACTGCACCGTCAGTTGGACAATCAATGCGATTAATATCTACTGTGATTATATCTGTATTCCAGCAGTAATCAGTTTCACAGTAATGTTTCTTATTAAACTGCAAACTGACTGTGTAAACATATTTAAGATTTGCAGTGTTTTTTTTTTGTGATACCATTACAAAATTGGACACTTGTAAGAATGAAAACTGATTGTCAAAAAAAAAAAGAAAGAAGGAAAGAAACACTAACGCACAATTCTTGGCGTGCCAAACCCTTTTCAAGCTCTGGACAGGTATGCTAGATTCATCATGGCATTCTGTTGTAAGATTTGCTACACGTTTAAAATCCCTTCAAACAGAATTCTAGATTAAACATGATTACAGGTTGATGCTTTCATGTATATGAGGCTGGTTAATGTGATAAGCTTTCCCTGCAGATAAAATTACAAGCAGTAGTTTTGCACTATATGGGGTAAATAACTACAGACTTCCATATAAAATGGAAGTGTGTACAGGGATAATGTTATACTGAAGAGTATATGATCAACTTAGTCCAAGGCACTTACTTTTAGGAAGCCTTACCAAACAGATTTGTCAATAACAAACAGCATTTACATATTCTTATATAAGGCCACTGGTCTGATGTTTCTTTAACATAGCAAATGTATTGAATGTTTTCCCTAGGAGAGGTAGAAAAATACTAACAAAGTAAACATTAGTTAACACATATTTAAAAGGTGATAGCACTGTAATACACATATATACTCCATGACAGGACTCAAAGGAACAACCCTGATGTGCAAGTGCAGGCAATACACTTGAGGGTGCCATTTTATTTTAGTGTACCAGCTCAGCAGCAGCACTTACAGAGGCACTAGCCTTTTAAATAACTGTTTGCAAGTTGCATGAAAAACATTCATTTCTTCTGCTTTCTTTTTTCTTAGTTATAATAAGATACTGACAGGTGCAATTAGTCATACTAAGATATCATGTCAGTCCATTTTTTATATAGTGAAGTATTTCACTAAAGTACTTGTGACAAATACATTTCTTTGAAGTGAATGAGCTCTAAGAATCCATTTCCAGATAATACAGCATTTTTGGAATTTCTCCAGAGAACTGCCATGCAAAATTCAGGAAAAGATTATTTGTATATTGACAGCCAATAATATGTTTGCATATATATTTTTTCAGTTACATGTACAAGAAACGGCTGTTAGGTTAACCTTGGAAAATGTATTAGCATAATTGCTTTTCAAAAGAAATGGTTCTTTCTCAACATCATCACAATGATACAATCACTGTTCTTTCACAGTAAGAACCTGTATTATAGCGGCTGCTTCTACCCATTTGAGTTTTGTTCTTCGCTCTTATGGAGGGTAAGTACAGATTACCTTCTTGGAAGCACTTACAATGAATACAAATGTCAAGCAGATAACAGAACGGTGGTGTAAAGGAAAACTTTATAAATGTTTATTTTCCCTGTTGTAAGAACTGCATTTATAAACACGATTCTTTACAAGGCTCGTGAATCCAGAATGCAGGAGTTTGCTCTTTTGCCTTTTTCCTACTCCTGTTTACCGTTACCTTTTAAGTAATGAGGGTTACCAAAAGAGCATGATCATATTTAAAATATTTTTCTTCTTAAAAAATAGAAAGTCTTAAGAAATTTTATATGTAGAATACATACAGATATATAGGTTTTGGTAAAGGATAGCATTTCATAATGAAGCCCAGTTTGAAGGTATTTGTTTTTGAGATCTATCATTCCATTCTCACCAAAGTACTGGATTGTCGAGCAAGGTGAAGCCTGGATCTCTTCTTAGATTCCAGTAAGTTCCATTGCTCAGCCATGAGTCATCTGGAGATTTCCTGTCATATCAAAAAGAAAAACAAAGTGTTTTACCATTCTATCAACCTTATTCACTCAGTGCTAGCATACAATAAGACTGCTAGCTCATAAGCTAGACATCCTAGACACTGCAAGTAGATGTTAGGGCACTGAAACTGAGTGAGAAGATAGAAACACACAAATCTTATTCCCACATAATGACTGGTCTAATGTGCTTTCCAAACTATTCTCAAACTATATGAACAGCTACAACACTTACACCTTCTGCCTCAATGTGTGACCCATTTTGTGTTATAGTTGTTTAACACACCAAGTCATATTTTTCTAATTGTTGGGTAGATGAAAGTAGAATCAGCACTACACAAAACTAATTATTCACATTCAGAGATATGAGCTAAACTGCAGTTCTGGAAAAACTACATTTTATCATTCATCAATCTGTATGTCAAATTGAGCATATTATGTGAAATTCAGTTCAGTTATGCTTCTAATCTCTAATCATCTTTTTCACTTCTCATGATGGTTTGCCTTTGTTTTCCATGTTCTAGATATATCTTAGCCACTATCAACACCAAAGATATCAATGCTTTTACATTTTTTAGTACATGTCATTTCATACCACATCAACAAAAACATATCTATACTGAGGTTACATTATCTTCCAAGTTTAAAAGGTGACATATTATTCAACTCATTTTCATAATGAAACAACTCTATATCCCCAAAATATATGCTCACAAGAACCACTTCCTGAACCATCACAGCTGCAATATATGACTCTTGTCTGCGGGAACATTTTTTTTTCAACTCTCAAAGGAATATTGAAATATTTCCAAGCAAACATTCTGCATTTTTTTCACAATAGCTGCATTATAGTTATCAACTATTCAAATGTTTGCCTCGTATTTTTGGTCCGATCCCCATAACATTTGAGGTTTTCTAGCAAATCACTGAGGACTGAAACCACTAATTAATGCATACATTTAAGTTTCAGACTTTATATACTTCAGAAAATACATGCTAACACAAATTATGTTATTCTAGCAACTTTCAAAGTCAATAAGACCAATATTTAAAATAATTCCCTATTTTTAGACCGCTGTCCACCCATTATTTTAGGCTTTGTCCAGATTTCTTGCACAGAGAGGTTGAGAACTATTGTATATTCAGGATTAAGACAGACTTCCCTTCCCTCCGCTGATTATCTGTAATATTTTTATTTAATTGTTTGTACTTAATAATCATCTCAAATGTAATACTGCCTTATATGTTCTACTTATTGCTATTTTCCGGCCTGTCATTTCTGTTCTAGCCTCAGTTATTAAATCTATTTGTGGTTTAAAAACATTACTCTCCAATCTCTGCATATCTTCCCTGAACTCTAAAATTAGACCTGAATTCAGTAACCCCAAACATTTGTTTATCTTCATCCCATTTGATTACCTCATCTGCTAGCAAAATCTTGGCTTTTTGTTCTTTCTTTTCCAATTGCTCATTACATTTTTGTCTGTGTCTATCTTACTACTATATATAGTATAACCTGCTGGTGTTATCCCATTTTTCCAGTGTCTAATGTCATTTAACATAAAGACATGATTAATAATATTATGTATATAAGGCTGTACATAATGTTCCTTACATTATTTTCCCAGATCTTCTCAAATGCCTGCACAAGATCCTATCATTACCTCTTTGGTTAACATCTCTATCATGTGCTTCTATTTGGGCATGTATATTACATGTCCTAAATGACACATATTAATCTAGTTTGCATGACCGTATAATATGCCTCAAAACCTGGATGTCCTAAACCACCTTGTTCCTTTGACAGTGTGAGTTTTTTCTCATTGCACTCTTTCTCTTTTATCCCACAGAAACTCCTTAATTTCCTTTTATATATTCTTCCATACAAGCCTGACCTACATAATGAACTGGCAGGACCAAAAACATCTTAATCACTTGGATGTTATTGTCAGTATCCATAAATAATTCCACAGTCTTGTAATCTTTTCAGCAATCTCTTCCCACATTTATTTAGCTGCTTGCTTAATATCCCTTTTCAGCCAAACTCCCAAGGATGTCATGACCCCACACAAAAGGGAAAGTTCTGTATCAAGTCATGTGTTGGGACATAACTAAAACATTTGTTTTTGTTTCCTTTCCTTTACTTTATATACAAGGGTGCCCGCAGGCAGGTGCAAGGGGGTGCACTTGCACCCCCCTGGAATCGAATCGGCTGAATTAAATTTAAAAAAAAAGTTTTTTTTTTTTTTTTTTTTGGACTTTCTTCTTTAAGAAGAAAGAAGAACGGTCGCGGGCGTGCTGACATCATCGCGCGCAAATTTTCGAGTTTTGCGAGGCGGGAACTCACATGGATGGACGGTTTTGGGGTTCGCAAGCGGAAAATAGGACCAGGAGCGCCGCGGGAACTGAAACGGACGGACGGATTCGCAATCAGGAGGAAACGAGCGGAAGATGGGACACTTTCAGAGTAAGTGTGTGTGTGTGTGTGTGTGTGTGTGTCGCAGTGTTTCAGTTTGTTGAGCTGAGTGTGTAAATTGCATTATGTCTCTTTCTCTTTCGTCCAGCAGGTGCTGAACACCTACTGTCTTGCCCAACTTGGGGAATCCTTATACTTCTAGCAGCCATAGAATGTTTACGATCCTCTTCTGGGAATTTCTCTCACACAAATCCCACCTTGCCTTATTGTGGAGCGAAGACTTCAGCTGTATTTATCAGTGACAGAAAGCTTGCTCTCAAAAAATGCATCCTGCCCCCTCTTATGTTTAACGCCCAACATTTCAAAACAAAATGCCAGATGCCTAAGTAACCCACTTCCTGTTTGCTGACAATGAATGAGCTGGCTGACTGTCATCAGCTTCTTCTGATCATATAATCAATGAACACCTCAAGACAAATGACATAGTTTCATGCATAAACACCTTTCATACAGGATTGTGTTATCTAATTATATTCCCCACCTGCCTCAAACAAATTAAGAAGCTGTTTCATATGCCGCATATCTAAGTCAGCGATCAGACAGGAAAAAAAATGTATTTAAATACTGAACACTTACTTATTAGTCAGTTTTAACAAATCTCACATAAAGAGAGAAAAGATCAGGCCCTTAGACTTCTTTCAAGTTTGTTATGATGATGAGAATATATATATCAAGCATATAATTTTCTGAGGAGGCTATGCTTTATAATATGGAATGTCATTTGTTAAGCATAAAATAACCATTAGCCACAGTTATTCCACATTATTTTTTTTGCTTTTCCATGCAGGATCTGAATAAAGCTCAACATTGTTACACATTGGAACTTTGGTTTAAATTCATTCAATACATAAACTTTAGATTGTGACCATTAATAAAATCATGCACAAAGGCTATGAATTGTGACCCACCTGTTGCCAACATGTTTATCATGACTTAACTAAGGGACCCTTTCCTCCTTGGTCATGGTATTTCTTAGAATCAAGCAGGCATTACTACCTGATAAATACTTGGCACTAAATGAAAAAAAAAATACCAAGTAATATTACCTGCTGATATCTGAATTTGTTTAGTAATGAAGGAAATAGATTGCATGGTAGACATAGCTACTAAATTTGTTGCTGAATCAAAACTTGCAGTATTAATGTGAAATAATAACAGTCTATGTTTTAATAAGTTAATCTAGGCAAACAATTCAGAAATGAGAAAGAATACACCACAAAGGGTGCTAAGGATTGTGAGCAGAAGAAGAGAGAAAGCAATATCTTTTCTTGCAGTGTTGCTCAGGAAAGGTTTAGTTTTGTAGAGGGAGCCTTTGACATTTTTTTAACTGTGTTTTATGTGGTAGTCAAATTTCAGATTTTTTTTTTATGCTTACACCTAGCAATTTGCAATATGTGACAAGTTCAATATTAGTATTATTTGTAGAGTTAATAGAGAAAGCTTTTTTTGAATATTTAGTTGTTTGGGATTTCTTGGGGCTGAGAAATAACTGTGATTTTGTTAACCGGGTCACTATTAAAAAAGGTAGCCTTGTGTTAGTTTTTGTAGACTTTCAAGGCTGTTGACAGAGCAGATAAGAAGGGAGAACAGTTTATCCACATATTGTACTGTGGAGACAGTTTTGTTTGATTGTGCAGAGGTCAGTGATGAAAATGTTAGAGAATGGGGCCAAAATGGATCCTTGGGGGACACTAAATTATGGAAGAAATAAGGATAAATTATTTTGTCACCTAACTGCTTGTGATCTATTAAAGAGCTAGTTGTGGAACCAGGTCAGAAAATACAAGTCATGCTGTAATAGCAATATACCCTGCCTAAGTGTTGGTTTCAGTGGAATTTACTCTTATCTGACTTAATGTGGATTTTACTACTTCAGAGATTGTGCATATTTTTTTACTGATACTGGTGGACTATAGAAAGTTGAGTAGACTTTTTATGATGGAAATGTTCTGAATTGGGCAGTTTTGTCATTGGTGTATGCCTTTTGTTTCATTGTTTACCGGAAAAATGTTCAAAACAAATTTAAAATGCCCTCTGACAACTGTACTGTATTGTACAAGGAAGGTAATGTAATACAGTCAGGAAGGTGTATCAAAGAGCATGTGTATGTTATGTTCAAGGGGCCTATGATTGTGAAGACAGCCCAGAGTTAATATTTATCTGCCACTGGCAGAATGTATTTTCTTTGAATGTGAGTTTCAATGCTGCTTCAATGCATGTGAGTTTCAAGGGCAGAGAAGTTTTAATGTTAAGTCTATTTTCATTGTGAGACTGCATTGCTTTGTTTAACATATATGTATTAGAGTTTGTGCTGTAAAATGCAACATAAAACTTTCAAATGGAAATCTAAATAATTGCAGAAGTAAAGCAGTATGCACATTAGTGTTTATGGTAAATGGGGCAAAATAACCAAGGAATGGGACATTGGAATGGCTGCAGGGAGAAATCTTTTATGGTGGTTTACCTAATGGGGGGGGGGGTGGGATGTGGATGTCTAGGGTGATTAGCTTGTGGTTGGATCTGACCAATGATGAACTGACCTCTGGTGTGGAACACCGGTTGCCCATGTTGGTAATGACCAGGTCTAGGATATTGCTGCCCCTAGTGGGGGTGTGGATAATTTGATCCAAGGCGTTGGAATTTATGAATTCCAGAAAACGTTGAGCAAAATAAGTTGGTACATGAGTAGTTTTCCCAGTTAATGGTGGGGTAGTTGAAATCGCCCATTATTAGGGTGTTATGTTGTGCCCTAATATTTTCCAGTGTATCAAGAAATGAGGAGTGGGAATGCTGGGGCATGGTGGGGGATCTGTAGCAAGCTACAATTTGGATTGCGGTCTTGCCCAAAGTTACCTGCACTTGGATAATCTCGGATACATTATGCTGAGCAACTTGCCTGGAGGTGTGGATATCCTTAATGAATATGGACACACCTCCACCTTTAGTGTTTCGGTCCAGGTTAGGTGGACAAAGGTTGTGGTATGAATTATAGCCTGGTAATGCAGGGGTGCTCTCTGGAGCCTTGTATATGTTTTAACAATTGAAACTAGAACAGAGTTGTGTCCTAGTTGCCTGTTGCACATTTGTGTTGCATGTTCTGAGAGAACGATACTGTCCATTTTACTTTTTTTTATGGGGCTGTTATCACCCATTAGGGACAGAGTGGCATCTGCATCCATGGTAACTATTGTCTGCCTGGAGGTGGCCTTACCGAAGGTATAACTGCTGTCTGAATTAATTTTGGCCTGTCAGACGTCACCCATTATTTCTGTAGTAGTATGTAGTACTTCTGCTCTGCTCCTGTGTCCACCCCTTGTTAGAGAGCTGTACCACAACAACTATTAACAATTAGTTCCAGCTGGAGTGTTATGATGTACACCTGAACTTTTTGCGGTCTGCTGAAATACAAGCCTGCACCAGATTGAGTTGTGCTACTGTTTTCTATCTGTGCATATTTCAAATGTTTACATGTAGTTATTAGTATTTTTATTTAAAGTATGTATGCACCCTAAGTTTAAAAGTTTTCAGACACTGTGGGATTGGGAGTGTCTAACTTCAATTGTGCTACGATAAATAATTTGGTTTGAAATTTGGAACTCTTTTATTGGACTTTGTCCTGATGTGACAAATTTTAGATTTTATTTTCTTAGAATACCACGCTGTACTCAAGTTTAGAGATGGGTTAGTATTTGTAATAGTAAACTTTCAAAATATGAAATGTGGTGACATTAGATCTGTTTATTTTATTAAACATAGGGTTTTGTTTATTTAGTAGTTGTTGCCTGACGCTGTTGAAGGTGAAGCTCCAGTAGGTGCATTGTAAAACCCATCTTGGCCAAATAAAGGTATTGATTGCTTCACCTCTGTGTTCCAGCTTCTGCCCATATGCAGATGGTTAAATAGGAAATGGCAAATAGAATATTTTGCAGTACTTATCAGGAGAATTATGTTGTGCTGTTTGCATTGTTGTCACATCTTCAAGGAGTGCTGATTTTTGTTGGTGATCTACCTTAATTGATAAGGAAGTCCCAAACAAATATTTTTTTGGAGAGTAGCTAGAATTTCAAATCACAGGACGTCAGACCAAAGAGGGGGAGTTGTTGTTATTAACTGTTTTTAATTACTACTTACTTTGAGGCAGAAATCTGTTTTCTTAGTAGATTAATAGATATTTTAATAAAGTGTTGTATTGGTCGATTCAGGATGGATTAACATTGTCTTCTGCAAGTAGTTTTGATTTAAGCATATTGCAAAGTAACTCCCAAAGAGACAGTGTTCTTGTCACTACAGGATGTTTACTAAGGTGAGAGTATGCAAAGAACTACATATATAACGTTATCATGGAGAACATAACATTTACTACATGTTTAAAAAGACATGGCTTACTAATTTACAGATATGCAGAGAGACATGCACAGTATGTTTAATTGTTATGTTCTTGTGTGTATGCATTTTTATTATATGCTGGAGTCTTTATTGCTGCTTATCGAGAAAAGCTGTTTTCCAGACTCTAAAGGTTAGAAAGAGGTGTTTTATACCCTTCAAGGATTGTGACAAGTTATGAGCAGTTTACAAATCATAAAGCATTATCTTCTTCCCCTGTCATACTGTATTTTTATTTAATTGTTTTATCAGTTAGCATTAAGTAATGTGCATTCAGTTACAGAATAGTATAGTAAATTCACAGAGAGCCATTGTTTGGTTTCTGTTACATGATGTACTTTTCTTTTTTGAATCCACATAAAGGTCAGATTTGTTTTTTTATTTTACATTGGTTTATCGAGGAGGTCTGACTGGACAAAGCTGTCCATTTTCAGCAGAGTCCCAGGGAGAAAAGCTCCAGAACAATTGCTAACATACTATACATAAGATATTATGTGAGCATTGTGGTTTACACAGTTATAAAATATAGCAGATATATGATTGCATAAGATATTTACATAAGCATAATGGTTTAGACATACAATTAAAAGTATAGTAGGTAGTAACATATGATTGTTCATACAGTATGTTTAGTAGAGATAATGTTGAAGATGTACTAAATATAAGACAAGAAAGGAAAAACTAAAAAAACACTAGCCAGATTGTCAAAGCAGGAGAATATAAACAAGTTCATGTGAGGTTCATTGACATTTTAAGGGAAACTGTGAAGACTGTGCATAAAACATATATTCCTATCCATAATTCATACCTCAGTCTCAACCTCTTAGAGCAAAAATCTGGACAAAGCCTAAAATGATGGGGGAACAACTAGGGACAGATTTTAAATATTGTTATTACAAACTTAGAAAGTTGATAGAATAATAGGTTTTGCATTACCATGAAATTTCTGAAGGATGTGAACTCTTCAACTCAAATGTTTATCATTATTTAATGACTTCAGTCCTCAGCTATTTGCCAGAAAAGTACAGATTTTAGGAAGAACACAAAAAATTTGAGGCAAAAATCTGGACATTCTGCGAAAATCTGTTCAGTTGAGAGGTACAATGGTGCTTACTGCAGTATTAAGTTTTCTTTGCATAAACATGTACACAAGCAAAAATCAACTAGTTTTATGTATTTATTTTTTGTTGTCCAGGTTAGCATGATGCATGTGTTAATCATTGGTGTAGCTGAAACACATCAGAAAATGTTTTTTTTTTTTTATCCCATACCTGACACTTTTTTGTTTGTTTTGTTCAGTAACATCATTGATAGAAGATCTGCAAGATATTGACTACAAAGGTAGTAGTAGCCCATTGGATTCTTTAGGTTGTCTTATAACTTCAAAGTCAATGCATCAGACAAGAAGCGATCATTCAGATATAGTAGCAATATGATATAGTTTATTACTGACGGCAATTCATTATCAGAATTCTTCACGTTGTAGGTTTTGCATCATTTTAAGATGCAGATAAAATAAGTTGAACTGAGCAGTGTTAATGGTGGAAAAGTGAGACGTCAGTGAAGAAACTAATGAGTCAAGATAGGGAATATAAATACTTGTTCTGTAATAACTGTCAAAATCCATGCCTACTATGTTTGCTCGGTGTGTCGACTACAAATCCTTGGCAACACTAACTCAATAGTAAATTTAACTGCTATTGATCTTGCCTTACTGAGAATGTCATTCCGAAAGTGTTCTTCAGCATGGTTGCGGTGCTCCTTGAATATTTCACTGAGTCTGTTGATGTGTTGTTGAGCCTCTACTATATCAAGTTGAACAGACTGAAACATCTGAGCAACAGGCTCAAGAACTGATGAGTAATTTGCAATAATGAAGAGAAAATGAAAGCGTGCACGAAGAGCAAGCGCTGAGTAACATATGTGCATTTTGTCTGGTTTCACCAGCAGTGCTCTTCTGAAGAAAGTCAAATATTTTCTCAAAGTTCTGACTAAACACATGAATGGATTTATATTTCTCGGTCCATCATGTCTCACACAGAAGAGGTATATTTGGTACCAATGCTCATCGTTTTGGACTGTCATGGACAAAAGTAATAATCTTTAACACCAACAGCACTACATATTTCAGGAACATCATTGACTACAAGGTTTAGTCTGTGAGATGCGCAGTGGATAAAGGCTGTTTTTGGATACTTTTCACAAATCTTTGCCTGACCACCATTCTGGATGCTTGCCATTATGGAGCAGCCATCATAGCCTGTCTGAGTAAGTTTTCCAGGTCTAGATCACACTTTATGCATTCACTGACAATGACATTTGATACAGACTGTGCATCTCTCACAACAACGGGAACAAAAACCGCAAACTCTTCTCAAATACAATCATCATCAACAAACCAAATGCCCAATGACAACTGCTCAATGTCTAAGATATATCTGCAGTTTCATCTGCCAATACACTAAATCCAACTGCCCTGTTTGCTGCACAAACAATCTTCTTTTAAATGCGTGTTCGTATTCTGCCAACAGCTCATTTTGCACCCTATGGGATGTGTACCAAGCATTTCCTGCAGCTGTTTCACTGTGCTGTTCCAGTATTGTCCCACCAGCTTCAATATGAAAATCTAACAAGTAACACAAATTTCCACCAGATCTTTCTTTTCCACAGAGAGGAATGTCATGGGTTGCACAGTAAATACTGGTAGATACAATTGGTTCCAATTTATTTTGGTTCTTTGCAATTTGTTTTGCTACTGCTGCATCTAGCTGCGGAATAACAGCTGTTTCTGGCTTCTGTCATGTTCGTGTATAAGAAAAATTGGAAGCATCTTCAGTAGATCCTTTGTGCCATGATGATTGCATGTGATTTCTTGCAAGACTCATTGAAGGCATTATGTTTTGTGCACACACTAGTGATGAAGCTGCCTTGCAACCCACGGTAAAGTGACTGAGGAAATAATACACAAGTTAAGCAGAGTGGCCGGGCCTTTCAAGAGAGGAGAAAATGCAAGCCACGGTGAGTACTGAGACAACCAACTATATCTGAATATAGTTGTTAATAAATAATGACATGCATTTCAGTTTCAGACTTCATATTATTCAGAAAATTCAATTCTAACATAAATCCTTTTATTCTAGCAACTGTCTAATGTGTCCCTAGTTTTGGGCCTTTATCCCCAACATTATAACAGTCTTTGTCCAGATTTCTTGTGTTAACAGATTGAGAGGTATGATGTGTATGTGTGTCTGTATGTATGCATGTATGTATAAGGAGGAGAAAGCATACCCCTCAGCTGTCCAGGTTTTTGGAGAATGTCCAGATTTTGCCCCATATTACTCCTAAAAAGCATTGAAGTTGCTAAATAATGACAGACATTTGAGTTTTAGATGTCATATCCTTTAGAAAAATGCATACCAACATAAATCCTGTTATTCTAGCAATGTTCTAAGTTCATGAGAGCAATATTTATAATCTGCTCCTATTTACTTTAGGCTTTGTCCAGATTTCTTGCACTTAGAGGTTGAGGTGTGTGTTAAAGAGAGTGAAATGTCCTAGAGTTAGCAGGTGGAATTTATTTTCAAGTGCATTTTCAAGGAATTGTGAGCTTCAGGGAAGAGAGTTTTACTGCTGTTCATGCTAAGCCTACTTAAAATGTGCAACTGTTTTGTTTAGCAAATAGTATCACTGTTGTGGTATGGAATTTTGCAAGCAGCACAGCAGGTAGCATACTTGCATCTTGATACAGAGGGCTGTAGGTTCTACTCCCACAACATGTAGATTTGTATTTTAAGGTGTATGTCCTCCTTTGGATGAGATGCCTAATAACTATTAACTTGTTTTTCAGCTTGCCACCCATTCCCTATTGCAATATACCAGCTTACCATTTTTAATATAACGTAAGCAATTTATTTTTCAAGGGCAGCAGGCAGTGAATTTGTAGATGAAACACTGAAATATAAAGTTGCTTTCTAGCAACAACCTCTTCACTGGTTTCAGATCTCTTTAATGTGGAATTATTCAGATGAGTTACTTCTGCAAAGATTCTGCATATTGATTGATATTGGTGGATTGTATGACAGAAGTTTGAGTAGAGTGGCCCTTTATGGTTGAAATGTTCTGAATTGGGCAGGTTGTCATTATTGGTTCATATGATTTGTTTCATTGCTTAAAGGAAAAATGTTCAGAACTATAAATTTAAAACACACTCTAACAAGTGGTGCTGTATTATACAAGGGATACAAGTCAATTATTATATAGTATAATTAATACAGTCAGGAAGGTGAATCAAATAACTTTTGCATGGTTATAGAAATGTGTGCAAAGAGTCTATGATTTGAAAACGGACCAAAGGTAAACTTACCCTGCCACTGGTCAGATGCATTTTCTTTGAATGCGGGTTTCAATGTTGTTTTGGTGAGTGTGGGTTTGAAAGGTAGAGAAGTTTTAATGCTAAGTCTCTCTTCATTGTAAGACTATTGCTTTGTTTAGGTTTAGTAAATGTCTATCAGTGTTTGTGCTATAAAATTTGAAATAAAAGTTGTAAATGAAATCCAAATATCTATAATCATTGTAGAAGTAAAGCATAAAACAGTATGCACACTGAGAGATTTGAACAGTGTCTATGACAAAGGAGGAAAAATAGCCAAGTATTGGGACACTGGAATGGCTGCGTGGGCAGGGGTGGGGGTGGGGCTAAGTGGGGGTGGGGGTGGGGTGGAGTGGGCAGAGCAGCAGAGGGGGTGGGGCAGTGTGGGTGGGGCTTGGGTTTGCACCCCCCTGCAAAAAATCCTGCGGGCTCCCTTGTTTATATATCCTGCTGCAGTAAAATATTTCAGTATATCAAATATAATGTTTATAGCATGTTCTAGATTAGTAACACATAACATTATGCTGTCTGAAAAACTGGCATTTTCTCATTAATATTTCTCTATTTATACCCAGTTATGTTTGACTGTCTTATGTCTCAGGATAATGGTTCTAAATTCAAAACAAAGAGTAATGGTAAAAGTGGACACACTGTTTAATTCCACTTATAAGGCTAAACACTGTAGACAGTTCACACCCACACTTCATCCCAGCTTGACCTTCTCTGTAGAAATTAAATATTAATGCTGTCCATGTATGTGGAAACCCAAATGCCTAAAAAGATATCTTTATTATTTCCCAACTTACCCTCTTAAACACTATATGACATCTACAAGTATTAATATTTTATTATTGTCCAATGCATCCTTCTGAATCACAAGAGACTAACATTGTCATTCTTTTTACCAAAATTGTCATAAACACTTTGTAGTCATGATTCAGAATTGAAATGGCTCTGTATGACCCTGGGTCAAGATGATCTTTCTCCTCCTTTGGTACAACTACCACTACTGCTTCTTTGAAAGTCAAGGGCACATCGCCACCCATAAACATATTGTTAAAAAGTACTAGTACTTACTGATTTCAATCAGGTTAAATATCTTCCAGTGTACATCTTTACATTTTAATTATATCAAACACCGTTGCCTATGCATATATTTCCTTGGATTTAAACAATTTTCTCCAGTGTTTCTACTGCATTATTTTTGTAAATTGTACTATTTAACCTGCTTTCACTCGGCATACTTGTTTCATTACCTTTGTTTTCATCCCTAGACCTAGTTTATACATTAACAAAACTAACCGTATAAATATATATTAGTTTCCTTATTACTTTCATTCATTTACTTTTTTCCCCACTTCCCTCACTGTAACAGAACCTTTACTAAAAGTAACATAACACAATTTGTAGTTTGAAAACAAATGGAACTTTCATCAGATAGCAATCAGTATACCCCCTTCAGTTTCTTATAAACTTTCATTTTTAAGAAAAAAATTGAGATATACTTTAGAGGAATATCAGCAGGTTTCTAATCAAAATGGCTTATTATGTGTAAGATATGGATGCCAAGAAATTCACCTTGAGAGTGAAGCTTGTTAGATGAATCTTAGTATCCATGTCAAGAACATATAATAGAGAGTCATGACTGAAGACCCAAACATAATTCTTTGTTGTGCATGGAGCTGCATCTGCTCCATGTACTACTAGTTAAAGAAAAAAAAAAGCGTAAAGTGTAAAGCACATAGCAAGCACCGTCAGAAAGGCACAAAGTCACAAAAAGATTACAAGCACAGACAACAGACAGAAAGAAGCTAATTTTTTATTCTGCCGCTGTCATTGGCTGGTCAGTACTGGCAGATTTAATTGCCTAGTTTGACCTGGTTTCATGCTAACTATATCAGTGCTTAACTGATTTGTCTTTTTTCAGATGTCAGTATATAATCACTGCTCTCCATGCACTACACTTGTATTATTACACTTCTATTAATCAAATAATTATATTCTCTCTGGTAATTACTGAAGTTTTAACATATCATTTAGAATGCAACTCAACATTTCTCCTTTTTAAGTACTGTCCTCTCTCAGTGTTCCCAGTGCATCGTTTTGAAAACTGTTTCATCTCCTTCATTTTATCCATTTTCCTTTGGACCACAAAAAAGACCTTTGCAGGAAATCTCTCCCCTGAAGTGTCCATAGTTTGTTTTTCTACATTTGTTGACTGGTTGCTTGTTCCCTCGCTATCTTCTCTTGCATCCAGTTGTTTTTTGCCAGTTCATTTTGTGCCTTTTGAGGACCTCAATAGGTTTTAAATTCAAGTGGAGGGAAGACTCAGAGTAATACAGGATACAATAACCTGAAGTGAAGTTTCATTTCTCTGCACAGTCTTAAAGAAGGAAGAAAATTTTCTGCTAGCTCACGTTTGTAATGAAAAGTCATTATCTACAAAGATCCTTGTGACTGCAACATTTAAAATTGTTCCCTTGCTCCACAAAATATAAATAATTTCCTCCTGTATCTGGTATGCATGCAGCCATTGCAGTGTTCTCAATTTCAAATTATGAATATTTACTGTGTGCTCTTTTTTTTTTTTTTTTGCTGTTTCTGCTTTAATATCAACAACGGAAAGTCCATCTGCTGAGGCCTTTTCTCATAAAAGGCTTTAAAATCCCTCCCATCAATTTGTTCTGGTATTGTTGTAAACCTCAAGTTGTCCTTGTGAGACCTTTCCTTGAGTTCAGTCAGCTTCAGCACCATTTGTTTATATATTAATTGCTGTTCCATTTTTCTTTCATATAATTTTTAGTAGTCTGCATACCTGTTATTTCCTCAGAATGCCTGGTTAAAAAAAGAAGTTATGTACTCACCATAATGCTCCATGTTTGTTGTTCTTGATCTCGCCTTCCTTCTTGCGGGTTGGGTTTGGAGCCGATCCTTGGCTCAGACTCGGCCACATTTTAAAGCTCAAGAGCTTCCACTGGCTCGAGGCTACACCCTATCCCAACATGCCTGGTGAGAGTTACCCAGATCTCATTTGTGATAACTCATAACACTAGACTATAATATGTAGTTACAGATAGACATTTATATAAACTATATACATATATATATATATATATATATATATATATATATATATATATATATATATATATATATATATCTCACACCAAGACAGTAGTAGAAGGACTTTTAGTCTATCCAACTCATAAAGCAGGAAGGGAATCACAGTCTTTGTAGCCAAAAGATGGATAATTCCTCTCAATCATCCAGGAGGGGGAAGGAGGGTGGGATGCAAGTAGGAAGGCGAGATGAAGGACAACAAACATGGAACGTTATGGTGAGTATATAACTTCTTTATATTATGTTGTCCCTATCTCACCTTCCTTCTTCCTGGTTGGGACCGTGTCCCCAGCACCTTCGTCTTGGGTGCCTCAATGGAATAGACTCTTCAGGACAGTGGAACCAAAGGATGCCCTGTTCCGGGAGGCCACATCTACTTTGTAATGAGTGATGAAGGTATGGGGATTAACCCACGCAGTTGCCGCACAAATTGAGTCTAAAGGCAGTCTGGCCTGAAAGGCAGCAGAGATAAACAAGGCCCTAGTTGAGTGTCCTCAAATTTTTCCTGGAAGCTGTTTGCTCTGTGAATTATAGAAGTAATTGATGGTGTCTGAAAACCATTTTGATACAGTTACTTTTGAGACTGAAGTTCCCTTTCTGTTTTCTGCAATTCAAACAACTGGTCATATTTTCTGAATTCCTGTGTCCTGTGCAAGTAAAAACGTAACTGTCTATGAACATCCAGTTGGTGGAGTTTATATTCTGCCTTGTTGCCATGATTCGGGAATAATGCAGGTAGTTCTATTGATTGATTCAGATTGAACTCTGAGCAAACTTTTGGTAGGAAGTAGGGGTTGGTTCTGAGAGAAACCCTATCTTTGTGAAAAATTAAATAAGGGGGATGAATGGATAGAGCTTGTAATTCTGATACCCTCCTAGCTGAGGTAATGGCAGTCAAGAAAATAGTTTTCCAAGTCATGAATTTCAGAGAACAAGTATTAGCCTGTTCGAATGGAGGAAGAATCAAGGCAGCCAGGACTAAATTCAGATCCCAAGGAGGGGGTGGTTCTCTTATTGGGGGTCTCAAGAGGATAGTACCTTTTAGAAAAGCTTTGCATAACCTCTGGGACATAATGTTGGAACCCATTTCTCCCACATGAAAACTGAAAATAGTAGCCAGCTGAACTCGGATAGTTGCTGCCGCTGCTCCTTGGTTAAAGGTTTCCACAAGAAATTTGAGGATCTTTGAAATAGGTGCAGTAAAAGGATCAATACTATTTTTGGCTTCCCAACAAGAGAACCACTTCCATTTGCTAGTATAAAGTTTTCTTGTTGAGGATTTGTGAGAGGAAATTAAAATATGTTGTACTGCAGGGGAGATGTCAAGAAGCCTGGCTAAGACGGGAAGTGGAGGAACCAAGTTGTCAGCTTGAGGGTCTGTAAGGAAAGATGGAGCATGCCCGACTGATAGACCAGAAGATCTGGAACTGGGTCCAGGATCCAAGGCTCCTCCTGAAGATGAAGCCATAGAAATGGGAACCACATTTGATGATGCCAGTAAGGGGCAAGAAGTATTAGTTTGCAACTCAACAATTTTGCTTTCTGAACAACCTTGGGTATTAGAGAGAATGGGAGAAAAGCATACAGAAGTCCCGGGGGCCAACTGTGAACAAGTGCATCCCTGGGTGACTGTCCTGGTGGGGGGACTATGGTGAAATAGCTGCTGCATTTGGTATTGATGGAGATGGCAAAAAGGTCACAGCAAGGCTGGCCCCACTTGCGAAAAATCTGTTTCACAATGTCCTGCTTCAGGGACCACTCATGGGGCATAAGGATAGCTCTGCTTAGCTTGTCTATCACGCTGGTGTTCCCCAGAATGTGAGTCGCAATCAGAAAGCATTGTGAAGACATTGCCCACTGCCGTACTCTTAGAGCCTCTCGACACAAGGGTTAGGATCTGGTTCCGCCTTGCTTGTTGATGTACCACACTGCTGATATGTTGTCCGTCTGAACTGCAATTGTCCCCGTGAGTAGAGAGCTCTGTAGTGCTTGCAACGTCAGGAGCGCCGCTCTCATCTCTAGGATGTTGATGTGCAAGTGGTACTCGTGTTGTTGCCAAGTCCCATGAACAGTCTGTCCCAGATAATTCCCCTCCACCCTATCTGGGAAGCATCTGTGGTCACTGTGGCCACTGGTAGGGGGAGGATGAACGGTCTGCCTATCGTCAGCTGCGTAGACTGAAACCACCATTTTAGGTTCTTCTTGCAGGTCTCTGTGATGAGAATTTCTTGTGACATGGGTAGATCTTGCATGGACCATTGAGCAAATAGGAGCCACTGTAATATCCTCATGTGGAAGCATGCCAAGGGAACTAATGTTATTGCCACCATTGAGCCCAGGACTTTGAGAACAAGTCTTGCTTGAAACCTTTTCCTCTCGATTAAGATTGTAACTTGGTGTTGAATGGTCGATGCCCTCTCCTGAGGCAATTTTGCTATCATATCTTTGGTATCTAAATCTGCCTCTATAAGTGTAATAGATTGACAGGGCAACAAAGCAGACTTTTTGAAGTTTATAGTGATGCCTAGCTGACAGCAGAGGTGGATTGTGGTGTCCCTTACCTCAGTTAGTTGATGCTCGATGGTGGCGGTAAAGAGCCAGTCATCTAAATATGGAAACACCCGGAATCCTAGATGCCTCCATTGAGCCGTGACTACTGCCATGCATTTGGTGAACACCCTGGGGGCTGTGGTGAGGCCAAAGGGCAAAGCTCTGAACTGGTAGTGACTGGCTCCCAGCCAGAAACATAGAAATCTTCTGGATCGCCTGTCCATCTTGATATGGTAGAATGCATCCTGGAGATTGGTGGAGAACATCCAATTGTCCTTTCCCAGAAATGGAAGTATGGACTGCAGTGTCACCATCTGGAACTTTGTCTTCTGGACAGACTTGTTGAGTCTGCTGAGATCTGGAATGAGCCTCCAGTCCCCTGTTTTCTTTGGTACTAAAAAGAACCTTGAGTAAGTTCCGGATCCGATTTGGTTTGCGGGGACTTCTTGAATGACTCGTTTTTCTAGTAACTTTTGAATTTTTGGGGTTGCTTGTTCCCTTAGATTGGCTGGCACATCTGGGATGTATTTCTGTTTTTTGGGGAGAGGTGGCATGGAGAAAGGAATACTGTATTCCCTGGATAATATCGACTGTACCCATGTGTCTTTTGTGATACTTTGCCAGGCTTCTGGGTACAGTGACAATCTGCCCCTGACTGCCTCCAGAGGTGGACATGCGGGCCTCCTTTCAGGAGTGCTGGAAGGGCCTACCAGAGAACATATCTCTGTCGCCTTGACTCTGCGGACCCCCTATGCTGCGAGGGTGGCATCTCCCATTATTATTCCCCCATCTTCCCCTGGGGGAAAAGTCACCACGTGCATCAGGCAAAGCTCCCTGGGATTTCCGGAACCACAGTTTTCCACCTTTCTGACCTTTGGGATAAGGTCTAGCAGGCGTGGAAAAAGGTACTCCCACGGTAGGGAGAGTCTTGTTATCCTGCTCGCACCCAGTGAGTGTGTCTTTTACCTTGGGCCCGAACAACAATGAACCATCAAAAGGGGCGTTGGTAAAGGAGGACTTGAAGGGCTCTGCAAACTGACAAAGGCCCATCCAGGAATGTCTCTGTAGGGCGACTCCTGTGCCTGCTGCCCTGCTTGCTCCATTGGCTGCATAGGAAATAAGCCACATGGAGGAGTTAATTACAACTGATAAGGTCGCAAGCTGAGAAGCAGTTTTGTCTGCAGCTCCAGCAGCTGTAGGATCCTGTAGGGTATCTCCTAGCTCTTTCAGAAGATCCCTCTGGAGACGGGTGAAATGGGATAAATAATTCAGTGACCTAAGGGTAAAGGCCACTGAAGAAAAGACATGCTTCCCGTATCTGTCCATCATATGGGACTCCTTGCATGGTGGATGGACAGAAGAAGAGGTTTCTGCTAATTCCTTCTTTGTGGCTGCCACAACCACCATAGCATCAACTGGCATGCCTTTAGGAAAGGTTTGTCATCCAGTGCGGAGATAAACTTATTGGGCCTCCATGAAACTGGCTCCATTGATTCTGGGGAGCTCCATGCCTTTTGACTCACTACCCCAGCATTGGGTTGAAAGGCAGAGACACCCAAGAGGTGGAGGGTCAGGAAACAAATGCGCCAGGTACATGGAGTCATCTTCAGAAGAGGAAAGGGATTTTCAGCCACCCCTTTGCTTAAGGATTTCCAGGATATCTGAAAAAGAAACATTCTCAGAGGGTGACTGTGGGGACTCTTCTGAGTCCTCCAAGGCTGTGTCCAATGTCAGGGACTCAGGGGAGTCCAAATGCTTCCTCCTGCAAGTCCTCGTCCAAGGGACCTCCTCTGAGGGTTGCTCTGGAGAGGTTTTGGAAGAGGTGGGTGTCGCTCAAAGAAGCATCCTGGGGCATTGGTTCCCTACGCCTGGGGAGGAGGGGTGGTTCAGAGGTGGACACTGGCCCGGAAGGGGAAGGAGCAACTGGAGCCGGGGGTGGAGCTGACTGAGAGGACAGCACACTCCTCATCACCTTGAAGGCACCACACTTCCGGCCAGATAGGGTCTCTGGCTCCAAAGAGCCAGGAGATCTCTTCTGAACTGAGAATGAATGCTCCGAGGCCGATGTAGGTGCCTAACTCACCTGCGCCGAAACTCCAGGTGGGAGAGTAGGATCCGACAAGGGTCCGATCTCGCTCTCCCCCTCTAGAACCGATGAGGGAGCGTTGTCCCCAGATCCCTTGAGAGAAGGTAGTATCGAAGGGATCAGAGATGATGTCAGATCCAAGAGACCCATGGTTTTCGGATCTGACAGTTCCACTACAATAACCTCCATGCAATCTGGCTCTGAGCTCGGGTGAGTTGGAGGAGGAATCAATGACAGGGTAGGTTGGGCAGTTCGCTCCACATCTATACGGGCTGAGCTCAATAAATTTTTGCCAAGGCCAATGTCCTGAGAAGCCTCTTCCCTGCCATCTCCACATAATCATCTGAAAGGCTCCTGGATGATCGAGAGGAATGGGTGGACGATCGGTGACTGCCCGCCACAGACTGGAGAAATGGGGACTGTGGCATGGAACACACTGGTTCCAAGCAGGGAGACCTAGACCTTTTATGGCTCCTAGATGGTTCCGAAGGTACTGATGAAATTGAAGGAGATAAAGCCAGACAGCTATTGGCTCCGATGAACTAGATGGTCTGTCTTTACCCTTAGATGGTTCCAAGACCGGGGCCGTCGAAGATGGCAATTTGGGGGTTTTGTCTGATTTTCCTGCCTGAGTCCCTTCCTTAGATGCCTCGAACAGCCCTTTCAACAATCCCCTCAAAATTAGCTTGTTCTTGCACTCCTGCAGGACTCTAGAGCTAAAACCAATGATAAATGGAACAAGAGTCCTGCAGATGAACAGCTCCCAAACAGTACATGCAGCTGGTATGACCATCAGTTAGAGACATCTTTTGGGTACAGGAATCACATTTCTTGAATCCAGAAGGCTTGGATTCTTTAGCAACTTCTTTAGATATATTTAGCACACAATGCAACAGCAATCACAACACAATAGTATAATAGAAAAAATAGAGACACACCAGTCAAAAAACAGACAGCAAAAAGTTTTTTTTTTTTTTTAAGGGAAAAGAAATGGAAGGAGGATAGTCTTTAAGTGAAACAACTCCGACTGAGGAGATGCCTCTGACTTAAACGGCTAACTCCTAGTAAAGAAGGGAATAAGGTATAGCCCTCTAACTAAAATGGGCTAAAAGGGTAGGATGAATCCTCTAACTTAAACACATTCATAAGTTAGAAAGGAGGGCGATGACAGGCCTGAAAGAAAAGGAAAACGACAGCCTCAACAACAAACTGCAACTAAACAGGCAATAGACAGAAGGATAGACACACAACAGATTCTACTAACCAATGGAAAAAACTGTGCTACCAAAAAGTAATATTTTACGAGAAAATATAACAGAAAACAATTCAACTTAGCCTGAGCCAGTCATCAGCAATCTCAAAGCTTCAAGCTGCAAACGGGATCTGGGTAACTCTCGCTAGGCATGTTGGGATAGGGTCTAGCCTTGAGCCTGTGGAAGCTCTTGAGCTTTAGAATGTGGCCGAGTTGGAGCCAAGGATTGGCTCCGAACCCAACCAGCAAGAAGGAAAGCGAGATAGGGACAACATAACATCATTTACTTCCTGCAGCCTTCTGTTATTTGTCTCTATATATTCTAACAGGGAACTACTCATATAGAAAATCTCAGACTGCATTTGGTCAATCTTTCTCTCTAGGACGACTGAAGAAGTAATTTCAATTGCAGTTATCACTTGGCCCCGCCCCCTTCCATTACATCACACTGCTTTCACTCTCCTTTTGAGTTTTCATTGCTGTTCTCCCTTTTAACTCACTTTTTCTGTTCCTTGCTGACCTTTTAGATGTTACAAATACTTCAGCTGTCAATTTCTGTTAAAAATTACAGTAGTTTGTATACTTTTGCTGTCTGTAACTGTTCTCGTCCCAGATCACTATTTTTAGCTGTGTATACTACTGCTACCATCTTGGAACCTCCCTACTGCACTTTTCTTGATCCTTTCTCAGTTTTTTTCAAATCTCTTACTTTCTCTTCACTATTCTCCTCTTGTTCCTTTGTAGTCCATCTCCTATGTACCTGCCTACACCTTCTTAATCCATTTTTTCTGCTCACTTCACATTCCCTTTCATACCCTTTCACTTCTACATCACACCTATCCTTTTGGGTTGTCACTACTTCTCCAGCTTCTCCTTTTTTTGTTACTATCTTCCTTCCTAACTTTCTTTTATACTCCTAATTCTGCATGTTTCAGTCTTTCTTGCTTTCAGCTTCCTCACCCATCTTTCTGATTGAGCATCTATCATTCTTTTATACTGTACAATACTATGGGATATAAAAACTGTCTTGAATCTAATTTTGTTTCTCGCATGTGCATTTTACGTGTACTTATATTAGTTCCAGTAAACAGGTGAATAACATTACGACAGAGACCCAAGGAATAACAGAAAAACAGCTTCATGCGTGTCACAAAGTAAATGTAACCTAGATAATATATACAAAAAGAAAATTACTGTAATATTAAATAATTAAATAATACAGGATTCTAGTGGTCTAAAATGCATAAACTAAATGAATGTACAGTAACAGGAAGTTATAGTAGCATGTCACACTGGAAGGATTGCACTATCGAAAAATAAGTATGCACATTGCTGACTAACAGAAATTGGCAAAATAAGTTTTTCTTTCACCCACATCTCTAAATATACCAGCTGCAGGACTATGCAACCTGGAGGGTGAAGACAGTTTTACACTCCCTTGTTTCAAAAAAATTCAACATTTTTATGAAAAAATGTAAAGTGATTAGACATGACTGACTACTCCCATTTCCTGTTTACTCAGTGCAAGCCTACTCCCATTTCCTGTTTACTCAGTGCAAGCCTCCTCCCATTTCCTGTTTACTTGCTACAAGCTTACTTGAGTGTCCTCAGAAAGAGTTCTAATTTCCATATTGATAAGTCTACAAGACTGTAGCACATAAGACACTGTTTATTTTATTATTTATTTATTTTACATTTGTTGACCGGGATAGTCCGACTGCATGCATGTCCATTTTCAGTGGAGGCTCAAGGAGAAAAACTCCAAGGTAAACAGATACATGACATATTACAAACAGAATATTTACAGTGATTACATAACTAATCAAGATAAACAAGTTCCACAGGTTAGAATTAGTCCTGAGTGAAAGTCAGGATTAAATTACACAGTAAGCTGATTAACAGATCTTACACAGTCTAGAAGAGAGTTAGCCAGGCTTGATACAATGGCATAGCCAGTTTAGTGCCAGATATTGTTTGACTCTAGTTTTAAATTGACCTAGGGAGGAAAGTAGAGTAATATTAGCTGGAAGTGAGTTCCAGGATCCACCTACAGAGTTTGCAAAGAGAGAGTCACTGGCTGTCTTGTTAATTTTGCTCATCTGAATTAGTAGTCTAATAGTGAATCGAAGCAGTCGAGGATTGTTATAGGGGATGATAAGATTTTTAAGTGCAGGAGTATTGTCCAGATTATAAAGGATTTTATAGGCCATAATCAGTTGGTTATACTGGATTAGACTGGGTAGTTCAAGCCACCCAAGCTGGTTTAGATTGATGCAATGATGTGTCCTAAAAGGCAGCCCAGTGGCAAACCTGGCAATGTGGTTGTAGGAGATTGAGAGTTTGCTAAGGACAATCTTGTTTAAATTAGAGAGTAGAGGGGATGCATACAGAAGTGTTGAAAGAAGGTGAGAGCGAGCTATGGCAATTTTAGCTGGAGGGGTTAGGAAGGCTTTTATTCTGTAAAGTGAACCTAGTTTTTTTATTGATGGTTTTGATCAATTGGTTGACATGTAGGTCAGATTTTAGATTATTATCTATAATGACACCTAATAGTTTTGTAGAGGGGTCAGGGGAGGTTATTGTGTCATCATTTGCATTTATGGTAAAGATAAAAGCAGTAGACCTATGTGTTGGTGAAAATAACAGTATTTTAGCTTTTTTGAGATTTAGTAACAGACGACGTTCAGAAAGTCAGTTTTCTATTGTATTAAAGGTGGTCTGGGTAGCTGGCCATAAGTCTGTTGTTTAATAAAATCCAAATGAAACAGCTCTCATGCAAGCACAGTACAAATGACCTGAAACAAACTACTACTTCAATATGTCATTGCTTTAATGTAGTCCTTTAAAGAGTTTCACTCGACAAATACTTGCTGACTGTACAGACAAAGTTAATCATTTTCACCAAGCAACATGACATATTTAGGCTGCACATAATTACCCCACAATGTTTATAAGTATTACCACCCAATGAATTCAGTCTATTATTCCACAAACTAAATGCACAAAAATGTAGAAAGGCAGAATAATGCAGAGACAGTAAAATAAAACTGTTACAATTAAGAAAGATTAATCATTTCACTCTTAAAAACAAATTACTTAGATTTTCAAATACAGTTTTCTGTAATTTCCAAAGTATGAAACTTTATGCCTAGCACTGTTCTGTATCATTTTGACATTTCAGAACTTAGCAAACTCATTAGGAAGGTCAATTTATGTATGTAGTTTTCTACAGTTTTATGAGGAAAGTGCCATTGAGTTACTTTTGTCATCTACATTTAGTCTGAATTGTAAGTCTTGTAAAAATGTCCGAGTAACATTTCCTGAAGAGCTAAAAGAAAGGCATGAATAATCCAGACTTTTAATTTAAATATTCACGAAGGAATGAAATTAATTAAAATTAGAAGAGATGCCTTTATAGTTACAAAATTTACTGGCAGATGAGAACCAAGGGTTATTCTAGACATATTCAAAACTATTAATTCTTCATGTAGTAATTTGGATTTTTATTAACTTGAGAGCAATATAAGCAGATGCTAAAGTCATAAAAAGGTGAAAATGTTCTTTATCAAGCAAAATCTCAGGTGTTAATTAAAAAACAGAGGTACAGTAAACCGTCTCCCTTTTTGAAGTCTTGCTGTGATTTCCATGCTGCCTTTGTCAGTACAAACTATGGCTTCAGATCCGTGGTATTTTCCCTTTGTCATTAGGAACACTAGAAATTTAACTAAAGCAATGGATCTACCACATTTCATCCACTGTTCTGCTATGACTAGTTATCCAAATTGTAGTACTCAGATATAGGCTACTCCTTAAAAATGCAATGTTGGTCTTTTTAAAGTATGCGTCTAGCTGATCGATCTCCTACTAGCCATATTTTGTCATTAAGATAAACAATGCCTTATGTGTTATCTTAAACACTTCCAGCATTGTATGTTATCCTAGATATCAGAAATACTAATTTTTTTGATACCTGTAAAAGAGTTTTGCCATAGAAGCATGGCTTTTCTTTCGATATGTCTGCATCTTAAAATATCTGTACTTGCCTCTGTTTTGCATCATGGTTAAAATGGATCTGCAATGTGGCCTCTTGCTAGGATTACAAACACCAGGAGTCTGAATTCCTCTTTAGTTAGGAAAAAAGTAGTCTGAAATCCCACATTCAACTGGATAGCAAAGCCCCCCCCCCCCCATGCAGCAAGCTTTGTTCTCTGCATGAGCTTAACAAATATCATCTCCAAAGTACTTCAGGAAAGGGTGGCTTTGGCATAATGGTTAAGGTCTTTACCTTCTAGAGACAAGGTACAGAGTTCGATCCTGACCTCAGATTATTGGTTAGGCTTAAAAATGACTCTTCAGGCTAGTTAGCCTAGTAGTTGCCTATGACCGTATGAATTTCTGGTGCAGTGACCTCCTTCACAGTGTGGACAGTTTCAGAAGCAATAGCTTTTACCAGACTACATTGTACACTGCTAGTGCTCTGCATTGTATTAGTCCATTCAATCAGTTCAAAAATGAAATACAGTCATGTACCATATGCAGGTAACTGCACCCTTATGTAACCTAGTAAAAATGTACCAATCAGAATGTAAAAATATTAGTTAAAGATATGAGAACATGTATTCAGGTTAGGGCAGAAATCCTGGTTATCCTGAATGATGGCTGTGTTCAGTGACTCTGGAGGTCACAGATTTTTAAAAATACACGAATCATAAAAAATGGTTTATAGGCACTGATGTTTTTGATGAAAGATACTTTGTGTAATGATACAGAATATTATCTGTGGTTATTAAGGTACTGTAGGAAAATATTATCTGTATCTTGCTTTTGGCTTTGTTACTTGTTTTTTTTCTGTTTTACTAAATAAATATGCAAATATAAAGCCTATTATGCAGGCAAAAACAGAGAAATGCTTAACATATAAATATCTGAAAATTTACATGTAAAAGGATCAAATTCCCCCTCCCAACCAATAAATATACAAATAAATAAATAAATAAAATTCAAAGGATAATGGGGCAGTTGTATGTTCAACTTCTTGGGCAGTGGCACAGTAAGCCTAAATATTTGCAACAGTGGCAGTAACTTAATAGTAAACAAAAGCCAAGGCTACAGGATTTATTTGTTTGTGTCTTTCAGCTTTTCCCAGTTAGGGGTCGCCACAGCGGAACTCCGGTCCGCTAATGATTGGCAGTAGATTTTTACGTGCTGGTTTGCCGGGCCTAACGCACAACCTTCAATGAAGGAACACCCATTCACGCATGTCGACACACAGAAGACACTCAAACTGAGAATCGAACGGGCAACGTCTAACTGTGAGGCGACAACGCTACCGCACAGGATTTATTTATTTTTTTTTAATAAATTAACAGGTATAAACAAAATGCTTCAAATTACAACCATTTCTTAGAAGCTAAAATTACATTAGTTTGTCACTTATTATATTTTGCTTCCATCTGCTGGTTTAAAATGATAGTGCATCAAATACAAAGTATATCTCATTACTTTATTTAATTTACTGGCATTTGTTTACCGGGATAGTCCACTGGGCCAAGAAGAGCCCATTTTCAGTGGAGGCCCAGGAAGAAAAGCTCTGCAAAAAAACATGATTAGAATATACAAAGCACAAGGGTAACTTATTACAAAGTAGTACATTTATAATACATAAAGCACACAGATTAAACCTATTACAAACTAGTTCAAAAATAGTTGATATCACAGTATGGGTAAGAATTGTATCAAATGCTTAGCAGGCATATCATAACAGAAGTTTAGTTATGTTCCACTGATACGTCAGAACTGCTTACTGTGTCAAAAATAATTTGACAGAATAAAATAATAATTTCCCAGCGTGTTACTAATTAAAATTACCAATGGTGGGTGAATTTTGTATTTCCCTGAAGACAGCACATTGTGTGGTGAAATGGGCTGGATTTAGTCTAGGATTTGCACTTATTGTTTTACTGTTACTTGGAATATGTAATAGAAATTTTGATGTTTACTAATATAATTCAAGGTACTTCACCAGCTGAGATGATTGCATACTCCTGTACTGCAGTTTAAACTGGCTTATTGTTTTATTAATATCCACTATAAGTGGACAAAGTTAAACCCATCAAGGATCATAATCCCAGAAATCCATCCCCCATGTTAATATACCAACTTCACATTTTCACCAGCTTGAAGAAGGCAGACATTTCTCCAAAAAGGGCATCACTGCCAGCACAACTTGCCAACACTGATTTCCTGTGCTTTGAATTTCAAGCAAATGACGTGCAAGAATTTAATCTTTGTCCACCTGTAGTTTACCCATTTATGCATTTAGTCATTCATTCATTCATCCATTCACTATTTCAGTCTGCACATGGGACATCCGGAATATTTAAGCTAGTTTGCTTAATGAAGACAATGGCTGGAATAGACAAGCACTGCACACTTGAGCTGTGCTAATATCTTTTTGAGGAGTTTGTAAAAAGTTTGCTAAGACAGGAGGCTCACAGTTAGACACGTAGTGGGCATTGTCTGTGAACTGCCTGCAACCTGCATGCGGTCTCTACATACATTAATTGCTGGTGCATTGTCTGCGACTCTCAACCATTATGAAGCATCTCCACACTGCTTATGGAAAATAAAATGGCTTGTTCATGACTGTGAAAGATGACTCAGTGTAGAAGCTACATCATATCCCTTACCTCCTACATCATAACTCTTACCTCCTACATCAAACCAAGAGTTCTAAAGCCAGTTTTCTGCTTTTTCCCAAGAGCACAGCTCATACTAGGAAAGCTTTAATACTAAATACAATATCTTACAAAATAAAGAATACAGAAATGACAAGTTATGTGTGAACACACACACACTGAATAAATTATTTAGGTTCATAGGTTAGTACTAGGCTAACTGCCCTTGCGAGCCATTTTAAGCCTAGCCAGTTATCCCCTGTGAGATTCAAACCCTGTGCCTTATGTTTGTAAGGCAAACACCTTAACCATTAGGCCACTCTCCCTTCTTAATTTAATATGACAATCTGTACTGTTTCTGACATATGCAGCAAAATTAGAAATAAATACAAAAACAAAATGTAAAGCAATCTCTATCAGACAATGAAATCAGGATTTCACAGACAGATAACTGATATAAATAAAAACAACAGAACAAAAGCAATCAGTGCTAAAATTAGCATGTTAAATAAAAAAAAATAAACCTGGAAGAAATAAGCCAGTGAAACTGTGCTGCAGTAATCAGAATGTCAGAGTACTTTAATATATGAGATCTTTCAACAGTAGTTAAGTAATTTGTATTATATCTTATAGCCCACATTAAACTCATCACAAAATGACAACCAGTCTCCTTTCTGCAATCAGCTTAAACAAAAGCATACAAACAAAAAATGCAAAACAAAGAAAAACCCCAAAACCTTACACTACCATTAGATGTAATTTCTCTGAACAGTGATATTGTTACTTCATGTGTGCTAAGCCTAACCTTATCCCTGCAACTTGCAAAAAACACTTTCCCTAACAGTACTACTACACAAGACACTCAGGCACACTCCCCATATGTAATACATATGCACAACACTAAACTTATCCCCTTAACTACCCCTTACTCTAACCCTAATCTCTGGAAACGCACGCACTCCCACCCTTAATTCTGACCCACTTACCTCTGTTGAAAAAATGAGCAATCAGTAAAATGAACATGCAGTAAAAAATACCACAGTTCACTTTGTTGTGTAAACCAAGTTCAGCTAAATGAACTGCATCCTTACACCCACACCCGTGTGCATGCATGAGTGTTTGTGTGCATGTGTATATATTTGCACACATTTCTCCACTAAATGCTAATATCATAAAGAGACTTATTTCAAGGCTTCATGAAAAGCAGGAAGATGTTTACACTGTTCACATTTATCATTCGCTAGAATTTTTATCCATGTTCATGTTACTGTGGAATTTAAAATTTACTACCTGTTGCAATAACTCCAGTACATTATGTACCATGTCTACTTACAGCATCACAATCATCTGTGCACCTTTACTACCCAACCAATAACTGCCAAGGGCTCATCAAATATTTATTTATATGATAATGAAAGGTATGAGCTGATCATAAATGACCTTTTTCAGAAATGGGGAGGGGGGCACACCTCACATACAGCCAGTGCATACCACTGCACCATTGTTTGATGGGTCACAGTACAAAAAGTAAATATTAAAACCAAGTTACAGGGATACTCTCAGGGATGTGGAGCTCGTCAGATACATGGATGCAATATGATGCACAGTGTATCATGATAAGAGTGCATAGAAGCTTCACTTCCTGACCTCTGAATGTCTTATGTTCAGAAATGACAGTGATATTAGGCAAAGAGCTGTTTGGTGAGGGTAAACAAATGGCAGCCATCTGCTTTACTTCTGTCTAGGCTTCATGACAGTTTAATGTGCCACTCTGAAGTGGCAGAGCTGTTTTTCAGTGGGATTACCTGTACATTAACATCCTACTGGAGACTATTTATTCTCTAATCAGGGTGGTGACATACAGGCTGCCCAATCTCCAAATTAGAAATTAGATTAATAATATTAATTTCACACATGATTTTATTAGATTAAGGTGTATCAATTTTGTGTACGATTACAACATACCTTCTTCTTCTTTCATCTTTTTCCCCGGTTAGGGGTCGCCACAGCGGATCACCTGTCCGCTCAGGACTGGCAGTGGAGTTTTTATGGTGTCGAATTGCCAGCCCAGTGCCCAACCTTCCACAGAAGGCACACACTCACGCTAGTATATCTATATACTGTATAAGATATACATTGAGATAAGTAGTTTCATGTATAAGTATATTAAATTCATGAATATCAATTTCATGTAAGATTAAACACAATCAATGAATATTTATGAGTTTTGTGTATGAATTCATTAGATTAATAAATGTTGATGTATGATTATATTAAATTAATGAATATATATTTTATACATCACTTTCCTGTATAACTGCATTAGATTAATAATTCATGTAAAATTATATGACATTAATGAATACATATCAGTCCCAGCATTGCATTAATGTGTGTGTGTATATATAATCAAATTCACATATAATTACACTGAATTAATATATATATAATCTGTATTAGTTTCACATAACACATTAAAATATATAGATCAGTTTCATGTATGATTAGAGCAAAATAATGAATTCTCCCACACACACACACACACACACACACACACATATATATATATATATATATATACACACACACACACACACACAATCAGTGTCATGTATGATGATTACATTAATTAATGAATATATATGCCTCTTGAGACCAGTGATGTGAGACGTTTTTTAAAGAACAGTATTGCAAATTTGAATTAAAGAGGGACCAGTTTTTTTTCTTCTGCGAACTTTGCCCTCTCTACACCCTTCCCAGCTGGCCTTTTCAGAACCTGGGTTGGCAGGGTCATAGTCATAGCTTCATCTGTCTATACCATGGAGCTAGTTGTGTGGCTGTGATGTTACCACTGAGCCACCATGCTGTCCAGTTAGTCCAGTTGTACAGAATTAATGAGTCCTAGTAATTGTACATTTAGCCAGCTTTGCCATAGCATAGACAAGTGTTTGGAAGCTGCAGTCATTATAAATGGTTTGCTTTTACTTTCTTTAAAAACACATCTGCTTTTCTGAACTATTTAAAACAAAAAGTTATCTGTTTGCTAAGAAAACATATCACACTCTTCCTTTGTGGTTGCCATTTACATTGTTGATGTAGGCTGAGATACCTGGGTTTTAAATGGTTTAATACACAGGGAGAAAGAATTATGTCTCATTGTTCAGAATTGTACATAAATATGTAGAAGCTTATTTACATCACATCACATGTTAAGAGTCATACAACACATAAACACCGGCCACACTGGCTGCATGCACTGTGCTTTTGCCAAAGTTTAAAATTCAAATACCACTTGTAACAGATAGAGGCTGTGAACAGATACAATAACTACATTTGAAAAAATATATTCGCTAAAAAAGTAACGTGCATGTTTTGATATGGGTTAATCACACTTGTTTTGCAAAATGTTAAATTTTACAAAACCTTATACAAAGGAAGATGATTCTGTACCTTGCATAAAAAAACACATTTCTAAGTTTCATGTTTGAAAAGATTTGTTTAAAAATTTAATGTATGCAATGAATGTGAAAATATTTTCTATCCAATATGTGAAGGGTGGGGGGAAGTAATTGCTACAATTAAACATTTATACTTTGTCTGATTACGCTCTTAATCTAAACCAAGGTTATGGGAGAGCCAGAACGTACTCTCGATTTCAGTGAGCTCATATTAATAAAACAAACTGGACAGGGCACCAGTCCACAGAAGGGAGCGCACACACATTCCATCACACACAGCATGCACATCTATAACTAATTTGGAGAATCATCAATTCACCTACAATTAAACATGTTAGGGTCAAGATGAAAACCTGCATGGTTTAGGTCATTATTTACCATGAAACCATCTTAAAGAACTGTAACTTCCAAGTTATGTTTGCTTAACTTTGTGTTTAACTTGCCAAGTTCACTACATGATAAGTTTATAGATATTCTGGAACCATTCCACAGACATAAATATTGTTTTTCTTAATTGAGAATGATGTGTGAACTGATAGAAAAAAAAGTTCAGCATATTATAATAAAATATATACTTTCTAACTTCCATTCACTTATAACACTCAGTAACATTACAATTTTTGACTTCTATTGCAACCAAAAAGAGTTTTTTTCTATTCAGATCCACACAAATCTTCGACCATGGCAGTTTTTTTAAGTCTAATGAAAAATCACAAAGCTCCCTGTACTACCTTGTATAATGACCATTAAATTCCCAGTGCAGTTACTGAATGACAGGGTAATTGCTGGTGGTAAGACTAAAGCTATTATTTTGAAAATATATTTATAGGTTCATAGGTTCATACTAGGCTATCTGCCCTAGGGCATTTATAAGCCTAGCCAGAGTGTGTTTGGCTTTCGCCACCCATTTTAAATGAATTTTGCTATGCCCTTTTTCGAGGTTAGTATACTGTGCCTCTGTCTAACAGTGACACAGAAGTGATACCTGGGGTAAACCTATCTCCCATCCACTCATCAAGATTCCTCTTGAAGAGAGTCAATGAGGGACTCTGCCTAACCTGGACTGGGATTTTATTCCAGAGTGAAGGGAGCCTCTGGGTTATGAATCTGTCCCTCCAGCATGTCCTATTTATTTCAGTGCTGAGGTTCAAGTCTCTCGAGCGCGTAGCTCGAAGAGATTTGGATTTTCTGAGGTGCAGCATGTCCATTAATTCCGGGTTGGACATGGCTTTATACGTCAGGCACAGATCACCTCTGAGCAGGTGGTATGCCACTGAGTAGAGCTGGAGTTTGTTTAACCGGGCAGCATATGGCATCTGTTTGAGCCCTTTGATCCTCTTGGTGAGGTACCTTTGGGGTCTTTCCAGTTGCTGCAGGTGTCTGGTATGGTACATCCCCAAAAGGGGCATTGTACTCAATTATGGGCCTGATGAGGGATGAGTAAAGAGGCACGATGACCTCCCCTGATCTAGATGTGAATCCCTTCATGATTAGGTGGGCTATATAAAATGTTTTTCTAACCACTTTGGCCACATGGTTGTCAAATGAGAGATTGCTATCAACTTGGGTCCCCAGGTCCCTAATTACTTCTTCCGTACTTAATGGATTACCACCTATGTGGTAATTTGTGGGCACTTTGTTTTTGCCAAAGGGATGACTATACACTTTTGGCGTTTAGCTTGAGGCCATGGCTCTGGCACCAGTTGTCTGTTTCTATGAGGCCCTTTTGTAGGATGCTTGTGTCGGCTAGAGAGTCGATTATGGCCCAGTTTGCAGTCATCTGCGAACTTGGTCAGCCACAGTCCTTCCGTGTTAGCCTGTACCTCCGAGAAATATATACCGAACAAGAGAGGTCCCAGGACTGAGCCTTGTGGGACGCCACTTGTAACTGGTTTGGAGTCTGACATGGCTTCAGCAATTCTAACCATGTGGGTTCTGTCCTTGAGCCAGTTTGCAACCCATCTAGTGACATAGGGGTTTATATTTAAGCTGGTGAGCTTATCTATAATGCCCAAGTGGGGTATTGTATTGAAGGCTTTTGCAAGGTCCAGGTAGGCTGTGTGGACCACCTCCCCCTCGTCAATGGCCTTGGTGACTGTTTCAAAGAAATCGACCAGGTTTAAGAGGCAGGATCTGCCCTTAACAAAGCCAAACTGGGTAGGATACAGTGTCTGTAGGTCCCCAATATCTTTATTTATGAGGTCCATGATGATCCTTTCCATAGCTTTGCAGACCAAGCTAGTCAAGCTTATGGGGCGATAATTTCCAGGATCCGTTGAGGCACCACCTTTGTGGAGAGGGACCACTGTTGCTGTATGCCACTCTTTGGGTACATATCCTGTAGTAAGGCTGAGATTGAACAGTAGTTTTATGTTTGGGTTTAGTTCTTCACGGAGTTCATGTAGGATGCAGCCCGGGACACCGTCTGGTCCCATTGATGCTGTGTTTTTTGCTTTGGAGAGGGCTGCTCTTACCTGAGCATCTGAGATGTCAGGGGGGCAGCACTCTGCTGGGACAGATATTTGCCCTTTTGGTGGGGAAGGGGGGGAGAAGTTTGCACTGAACCCGTCAGCTAGGATGTTGGCAATGTCTGTGGGTTCGGTGTATTTTTTGTCATTTTGGACTAATTCTGAGCATATCTGGGAATTCCCACCCAGGTTCCTAACATAACTAAAGAAAGCCTTGTGATTATCCTTAGTGTCCTGTGCAATTTTTCTCTCAAAGCTGGCCTTAGACAATTTTATGAGTGCCCGTAGTTTTTTGCTAATACTGATCAGAGATGCCTTCCCTTTTTGGGATTTTGCTCTATCATGTAGTAGCTTCCTCCTTCTATTGTATAGTTTGTTTATAGCTGGGGTCCACCAGACAGGACGCCTAACTTTTGAGGATTGGGTCTTGGTTTTATTTGGGATTGCATGATCCATGCATTCCTGAAGGTGTTTGTAGAATGCGTTTATAAAGGATTCTGTGGTCTGGACCGTATTTTCCACAGGCCCAGGGGCTTTGAAGGATTCCACCTCGGTTTTGAGGAGTGTGAAATTTGCTTTAGAGTAGTTTTTCACTGTGGTTTTCTGGGCAGGGGCTGGGGTCGGGATGTGAATATCTAGTGAGATTAGTTTATGGTCTGATCTTACCAGTGAGGGATACACATCTGGTCTGGAGCATAGAGTCCCCATGTTGGTGATGATCAGGTCCAGTATGTTTTCCCCTCTTGTGGGAGTGGCAACAAGTTGTTCCATAGCATTTGAGTTTATAAATTCTAGGAACCTTTGGGCTAGGCTGTTGGAGCTGGAGTAATGCTCCCAGTCTATGTTAGGGTAGTTGAAGTCGCCCAATATAATGGTGTTTGGAGAGACCTTCATATTTTCCAGTGTTCTCAGAAAGGCCGAGTCGGGTTCCTGGGTTTGGGAGGGTGGTCTGCAGCAGGCTATAAACTGGAAGGCGGTTTTACCCACTGTTAGTTGCACATGGATAGTCTCTAATGCTTCGTGCTGTGCCACCAACCTGGAGGTGTGGGTATCTTTGACGAATATTGATACTCCCCCTCCTTCTGTGGTTCGGTCCAAGTTTTGGGGTCGAAAAACATGGTATGGGGTATAACCTGGTAGTGCTGGGGTGCTCTCGGGAGCCTTGAACCAAGTTTCTGTTACTGCACAGATATCGATGTTCTCCATGCTAAGGAGAGTTTCGAGTGCGTGCATGTTGAGGTTTAGACTTCTGGCGTTGAGTAGCATTACTCTTAGTTTCTTATCCCTTGTGATACCTATGGAGGTGGGTTGTCTTTTGAGCCTTGCCTAAAAAAGGCACTATGGGGGTGGCAAGAGCCTTTGCCAATATCCGAAAGCTCAGCGGTGACAGGTGCAAGCCTTCCCTAGCGAAGCATTGTGGCTTGTCGGGCATGTCATCCCAGGCTGACAGGCATCGGATCCCCTTTGAATGACACCAATACTTAAGCCAATTGTTGAAATTGATCATCTTGTCTTCATATTGTGGCATCATTCTTGGTGAGGGTAATATGCTACTCAAGGTCAGGGTCATACCGGCCTGGGCTACATGCTCAGAGAGCTCCTCTATGTCTCTTTTCATGTAGTCCAGGGAGGTACGTCTCAGGTCATTTACACCAGCATGGACAATGACTGAATCATATTTGTACTTGCCTTGGAGTGACCTGAGTGCTAGTGTTATGTGGTGGATCCTAGCGCCCAACAGGCAGCTCACCGTGACCTTCTCCTTGTTCAGCCTGGTGAGTGGGACGTCAGTGTGCCTGACGATAGAGTCACCTATTACAAGTGTATCAGGTGTGTTGTATAGCCTTAAGGGCTGTGACTGTTTGGCACACTGGCTTTGTGAGCTATGTGTTGCATGTGTTTTGTTTTGGGGTAGTGGTTGCTTGGGTGTCTGCTTTGGAGGTCTCTGCTGCTTAGGCAGATTTTTATTTAGAGCCTCCAGTATGTTTTGTGTGTTTATGTGTTTGGTTTGCTGTCGTGGTAGGTCTATGTGAGACTGGAATTGTAGTGAGTGTGGTTTCCTTCTCCTCCTGACTGGTTATGCCAGTACTGAGTTGAGAGAGCTTAGCCTCCAGTTTGGCTATATGGTTGCATCTCTCACATGTGTTGGAATTTGTTGGGAGGAGGAGAGGGTTGTCTGTGTACATGAGGCAGTTGTAACATTGCCTCAAGATTCCCAGATTCACCAGCTGGACCGGAGAGATTGACAACTGACCTTTGGACATGCTAGAATAGTATTGGGAATTCCTTTATAATTGAAAAAAGGGCCAATGGGGAACAAAGTACTCAAGGGGAGTTTGAGAGGGTGTAGTGCTTTCAATTTTTTAGTGCTGACTTATATAATTGCTTTAGTGAGCAAGTGCCAGGCTTTAGAGTGGGAATAGGGTGTTTATTATGAGAACTAGATCAGTTCTAAGGGAAAAAGTGAAGAGCAGACTTTGTGGAGCCGAGAATGGTTTAAACCCAATTAAGAGGCGCTGCCCGATGCTGCGCTATACGCAAAATCATGCAAAGCCGCGCTACAGTGGGTTTTATACAGGGGGACTTGAAAGAGCTAGAAATTGGCCCCAAATGGCCAATAGACTACCAGATTCTTGTGCTGGGAACACTCCTCCAAGCGATAGATAGGCTGCTCCAAGCTCCCCACTGCCACTGGTGAACAAAGAAGCCTCCCTTGATCCAAGAAAGGAAATGGGCAACACAGGAACTTTCCAAAAGTCCAGAATACAGCAAAGCCTGTATTTGGACTACTCTAGGTCAGGAAAGATGGGAAACAATGATAATTTTATTTTTCTTTTTTGCAACAAACAGACTACCAGATTCTTGTGCTAGGAACACTCCTCCCGGGA
This sequence comes from Protopterus annectens, assembly GCF_019279795.1. Taxonomy (NCBI): domain Eukaryota; kingdom Metazoa; phylum Chordata; order Ceratodontiformes; family Protopteridae; genus Protopterus; species Protopterus annectens. The sequence goes on along the minus strand of NC_056732.1, from coordinate 388,044,090 downwards.
TAGATAGGCTGCTCCAAGCTCCCCACTGCCACTGGTGAACAAAGAAGCCTCCCTTTATCCAAGAAAGGAAATGGGCAACACAGGAACTTTCCAAAAGTCCAGAATACAACAAAGCCTGTATTTGCAATACACTTCTTACTTATTCATCTCAGAAAAATAAAACACTTTAATAAAGGATGACAGGTAGCAAACATACAGCTGTTAAAATGATTACATGACAGGTAGCAAACATACAACTGTTAAAAGGATTACATGACAGGTAGCAAACATACAGCTGTTAAAAGGATTACATGACAGGTAGCAAACATACAGCTGTTAAAAGGATTACATGACAGGTAGCAAACATACAGCTGTTAAAAGGATTACATGACAGGTAGCAAACATTCAGCTGTTAAAAGGATTGCATGACAGGTAGCAAACATACAACTGTTAAAAGGATTACATGACAGGTAGCAAACATACAGCTGTTAAAAGGATTACATGACAGGTAGCAAACATACAGCTGTTAAAAAGGAAGTCTGGCAGCCCTACAAGACTTTGTTAGAGGCAAATTAATCATATGGGTTTCTTGTGGGCACTTGTAGAAGCTGGCCGGAGGATGGGCATAAGCAGCCACTACTAGCTCACCCATCTTTAGGGGACAGAGGCATCTTGTCTCGCTACATAAGGCAATATCTGGCGGGAGCACTAGGTTTTAAATAAAGGTGGGGAGCCAGCAGATCCTCTGCAGTTAACCTGCACAGAACCAGTAAGATGATGGGAATCTGGCATGTGGAGACGTGCTTCCTCTAACTGGATAGCAATAATCTGCTCAGCAGACCGACTGAGAAGGATGGGGTGCTCCCACTGAGGAGAGGGTAGGCCACCCCAGTACACGCAGGCTGTCTCAGGCCTTACCACCCAACTACTCTCACCAGGAAAAGGAGAGTTGATTGGGATTCCCCAACAGGAATGGGTGGAATTTAATGCCTGCCTTCCATAGCACTGTAAAAAAAATGGGGCAAATGAGTGTAGGCAGAGCAACTATTGGGCAAAATTGTGGGTAAAGACAAAAAATCATACAACCATCTCATAGGATAAAACTGTCTGGCAATTAGTTCAGAGAATTAATATAATGAGCTGTTAAGATGTTTCCTCTAGTCTTGGGTTTGATTCTCACAGCCTTCATTTGCCTGGTATGTGACTCTGAACAAGGCACTTAACCAGAATGTTTTCTTAGGCAACTGGAAAACTGAGCTAAGCTCCTCAAGGATCTCCTGGACCACATGAATCTATAAAATATAATTAAAGGAAATTATACAATTAAAAATGAATATAGACAAAGGAAAATATACTGCACTCATGTTTTATCATTTATCTCCCACTCAACATGGCTTCCGCCCACACCATTGCACAACCTCAGCTTTACTCTCCTTTACTAGAATTTCACCACTATCTCCAATTTACTCAACTAAATATCACCCATAAATTAATTTTCCATCCCAATAGCTGCCCCAATCTCCAATCCATATTTCACACATACACTCCTTCTTGATTCCTCTGCTCTTTAGAGAGAACCCTTCTAAGAGTAGCTAAACCCAACATGAAAGCTGGACAATGCCTATATTCCTACAACATAGCCAAACTATGGAATACCCTACCCTCTTCCATTACCCAAGTAGACTCCCTGAACCCATTTAAAACTGCACTAAAACCTATTTCTTACAAAATCAAAGCTTTACATGTGAATTACAATATCTTCTTCTTCTTCTTTAGGTTTTTCCCGGTTAGGGGTCGCCACAGCGGATCACCTGTCCGCTCATGACTGGCAGTGAAGTTTTACAGTGTCGAGTTGCCAGCCCGGCGCCCAACCTTCCACAGAAGGCACACACACATGCACGCACTCACACCTAGGGCCAATTTAGAGTGTCCAACCCACCTACAGCATGTCTTTGGGATGTGGGAGGAAACCAGAGCACCCGGAGGAAACCTATGTGACCACAGGGAGGACATGCAGACTCCACACAGAAGCACCCCAGCCGAGGATCAAACCAGAGAACCTCTTACTGTGAGGTGGCAACATGTGAATTAAAATATAAGCCCCCTTAATCCTATAACTTATGTCACCAAGAATCCAACCTTCTAACACATCTGATCTCAATCTGCTCCACTGACTGGAAATACTTTCTTACTTATCCTATACTATGTACCTATTTTTTTCTTTGATATAGTTTACTTGTGATATGGGCATGTATATATATTTGTATAACATTTCTTTGCAATTATGTTGTTCTGTGATATTTGGTTTGTATAACTGTGGAGCCTTCCTCCCCAGATCTGTAATTTAATGTGTATATTATTTCTTGCTTTTGTTGTTTGTTTAACTGTCAAGCTTTTCTCCCCGGGCCTCCACTTAAAATGGGTCTTTGCCCAGTGGACTTTCTCGGTCAACAAATGCCAATAAATAAATAAATAATTTAAAGTTAATACTTTACTCAGTGGTCTCAAGTGTTTTATTTCTTGGTAAGAGCAATTTTTCACAATTTTCATGATGTAAATGAAGAGCTTTGAGTCTAGTGACTGACATTTCTGTTTGAAGAAAAACTTATTTGTAATTAGTAAAATTACAAAGTTATAGTATCTACCAATAAAATGAAAATATTCTAAACCAAAAATAAACACATGAATTATTTAAATATTTGAAAGGGTTCTACGGGTTCTCTTTTTTCACACTAATCAACTTTGTTGATCTAACATATATTCACAATGACTTCCTACACAGAGCTTCCACAGAGCTTAAACAGACCACTTCTTACATTAAGAGTTCACAAGTATGAAGGTGGGTACTCACACACCCTAACACACCAAAATTTGGATTTGAAAATATAGCAATAGTACCTAATACAATTTAAAACGTAAGAACAGAAATGTTCTTCCTCTAACAGTTTCTTATCCTTTATTCCATAACTCATCACTCTCTGTACTAGCTATTGCAATAAAACTTACATCCTCTGCTTAGTTTGATGACCCGTACATGTGCTGGTGATGTGCAAGCATTGAGTGTAGGATTTTACTCCATATTTTGTCAGCTTATACTAGGTACAGGTAGAACATCATCTGTGTGCAATTTTAGCTACTCATGCAATCTTGCTCTCCTTATTAGCTGAAATAATGTTCGAGAGCTCCTAATAGCTGCTAGGATTCTTTGGATGTTAGTAGACATTGTAGCACTCTATTTGCTGTAAATGTGGCTAGATTCACTTCCTATTTGGAACTGAACTTGGTTACATGTTCTACTAGTTAGTCATTGCAATGTACAGAGTTGAACAACTATGTACGGCATTTGTTTGGATGCTGGAATATTTCAGAGAGAGTATTAAGTGTTTTTTTTATTATATTATGGCTTTGGCTTTGACTTAAACAAAGTGCTGTGACTACTATTCGCTCTAATCTGCCTTGCTGCACTTTGTCCTGGTCTCTACCCATAATCTATTCCTAACTTCCTTCTTAACTAGTCTGTTTAACAGTAGTCCCTTCCTACTGCACATACCATTCCAATATTATTGTTCTGTTTTACCCTCCTCATTTGCTTTTCTTTGTCTCTCTTTCTCTCTTATTTTAGTTGCTACTATATTCCATTAGAATACATAAACTCACCTAACCTTTCCCTCTCTCTCACCCTCTTCTTACGTCTCAAGCCAGTTAACACTTTCACTCCTGTAAGCTCCCCGACTGTGTGATTGGAAGCTCAACTCAGCTGCACCTTGGCACAGCTACTGCTCTAAACATTTAATTACTGTATATTCCATACTTCAATGCTTTATAACAAAAATTGTGTGAACCATAATTTCCCACTGAACATCACCTAGATGTTCTGGTATCCCCCACCCCTCCCTGTATTACTCTCCTCTTCCTCTAGTTCTACCCTTCACGATACAGTGTTTCTAACCTATGTTAGCTGTAGCAGCTGTTTATCAGAAATGTTCCCATCAAATCTCATCAGCTTTTAGCTGCCCCCCTTGCCCTGAAACTGTAGATTACCTGAGTTCAGTTAGCAGCATTATTTCTCAGTTTAATTAAGCAACTACTTAAAGATTTCAAACAACAGTTACAGTCTAACAGTAAGCATCATATTTTTTGTCCTCACTCTTTCTGTTTTATACTCAGTTTAAGCAGATTTGTTTAAGTAACCTATGTAATAGCATAACACTCAGTTTTAGTAGCTTACAGATTGTTTTTGAAGACAGCAGCGAACAGGGTCCAGGTCGAGCCCGCTCCGTTCGCTCTCGCTCCCCTCACGTTCACTCTGCTCCCCTACCCTACCCACAATTCCCATCCACCTCCACTGCCCTACCTGTATACTTATACATGCTCCACCCACAAACCAAGCAACCAGTCATACACCACCCCATAGCACTTACTTCCTCCCACCAATAATCAACAATCAACTAATTAAACAGACCATCTCCTAGACTACTACATCACATACTAGTCTTAATCCTATCACAAACCTTACTGTCCCAGCCCATCCTATATAAGACTTTAACATCACTACACACTTTTTTTCCTTCTTCCAAAATGTTACGTCTTTCCTGTATAATCTCATTTCTAGTAATTCTTCACAATGTTACCATCTCAAATCTCCACAAGCAGTTATACAACAGTAACCTCTACCACCAGTCCCCCTCTTAATCATAGTAATTTCTCAAAGATCTCTCCTCAGCTGTTTTACTATACTCTTCCATATACCTCCAGCCCTCAACTAGTCACTACTATGCCCATTAAGACCTAATTTTATACTCCTCTCCAAAACGAAAACAAATTATAACACACTTTACACATATCTAATCTTTCTGCTTCAAAGTGGAGACATACACCTAAACCCAGGCCCAGCTACAAATGCTAATCCCTAAGTTAACCCTAAAAACCTAAACATAATAACACTGAACCTGAGTATATGCAACAAAATAACTCCACTGCAAGCCTGGATAGATCTAAACAAACCTGATATACTAGCCATGATTGAAACATGGTTAAATCCCAAAATAAAACATACTAAAATAACACCTCAATATTGCTATTACTAGATTAGATAAACACGAAAAGATAGGCGGAGGGATTGCCATTCTATGCCCTTCTACATTCAACATTACACCCTACTCAAACAACATACCTACCTCTTCCAATGCAGAGATACTAATATCCTTCCTGAACCTCAACCAAAGTAAAAGAATCTGTACCATAGTATTATATATTCCACCAGGAAACAATATACCAATCCTGGAAGATATACTATCCTGGACATCCCAAAAAATCAATCATGAGACACTAATCCTAGGTGATGTGAACATCAACCGGCAATCCATTGCAGCCAACACACCCAATAATAGTATTAACTTGTATGTTTTTTCACAACTAATTAACAGCCCAACTAGGCACAACAATGATTTCACTCACCAATCTACACCTGACTGGATCCTAGTATCTCACCCAACCATCTCCTCCACAGATGCACTCTCTCATTCACTTAGTGACCATCTTCCCACATTTGTTATTAGAGCCAACACCAACCAAATAAAAACACACACTCTGAAATCAGTTAGTAACTTATCCAATTTCACTCATCAAAAATTCAATGATAATCTCCTAAAAATCAACTGGACACCCCTAAAACTGCTACCTCTCAACGATGCAATCCTTTACTTTAATATCACCTTTCTAAAAATACTTGACAGCCTAGCTCCTCCACAGACAAGAAGAATAAATAAACAAGATAACCCCATCGATTACCAAAGCCTGTATTAACCTGATGAAACAAAGAGACCAAGCCTGTAAAACTTGGAAACAAAATAAAACAGTGCAAAATATTATCCACTTCGAAACACTCTGCAACAACTTCACTAAACTAGTAAACTAAAACAAAAAAAAATCATGCTACTCACATCTTCAACTTCAACACAAATGCAACCCCAAAAATTCTGGCACTCAATATCTACCCTTCTAAACACAGGTACAAACAAAGAACAGTCCCCAACACCCAACAAACATTTTATAAAATCAACCACTGATCTACTTGCAAACAATTCCAAAATAGGAACCCCCCACTCTCTCCCAATCTCAAACACCTATAAAATCTCATCAACTAGTCCAGACCCAGCCCATAACAGCACACAGAACCAACACATAGACAACCAGATCTTTTCATTTCACCCCATATCCATAGCAACCATAAAAAAAAACAACTACTCAAACTAAAACCATGCTCCACATCAGCAGATGATCTCCCTCCAAGATACCTAAAACTTGCTGCCAGCTCAGTTGCCTATTCTATCAGCATCCTAATAAATAGATCTCAAGTTCCTACCATTTGGAAATTATCTTATGTCACCCATATCCATAAAGATGGAAACTCAACAGAAACTTCCAACTTTCGCCCCATATCCATCTTATCATCTATATCCAAAATCCTCGAAAGGTGTATCCACCAGCAATTAATGACCTATCTATTGCAGAATAATTTTATCCATTTATTTATTTATTTAGTTTACATTTGTTAACCGGATTGAAGTCCGGCTGGGCAAGTAGCTCGTTTTCAGCAGAGACCCATGGAGAAAAGCTCCATAACAACAGTACAAAAAAGATTACAAACATTTTTTAAAAAGATTTACAAACACTATACAAAAAGTTTGACAGTTGCTGGCAATCACAATTTACAAAAAAGGAATGTAAAACAGAAAAAAAACATTACATTTCCTAAGCCTTACTACAGACAGTAATATGAAACTCATTAGATATATAAAAACCATTGTGGTATTTTCATTTGGTAGAAGTAAGACAAGGATAAGATAGCAGAAAACGTTTGACTGATTGCATGAGGAAATAGCCAGGGGTATTACAAGAGCATAGCCTTTATTGAGTAAGGTATTCCTTTAGGAGTTGTTTGAAGCTATGATGATCTATGTTTTTTTAAGTTATTTTGGGGTAATAGGTTCCATTGTTTGGCTACTTTGAAGGAGAAGAGAGAGTCGCCAAAGTAATTATGGGACTTTATTAACTTGAATATAAGTTTATCATATGATCTAAAGGTCTGGGGGTTGGAATTTAGTTGCACTAGGTAGGAAAGTGCAGGGCAGTTTTCAGGTTTGTGGATAATGGAGTGGGCAGTGGTGAGCTGACTGAGCGATAACAGATTGGAAAATTCAAGCCAGTGTTGTTTTTGAAGAGCAAGGCAATGATGAGTCTTGTTGGGTATATTAGCAGCAAATTTTGCTATTTTGTTATAGCAGGAATCAAGTTGATGTAAATCAGACATGTGCAGGTTAGTGGAAAGTTGAGAACAGTAGAGGAGAGTAGATGGGAGGTGGGATCTGGCTGTGGCTAGTCTGGCATTTTCAGTAAGTTAAGGCTTGGCCCTATATAGTGCTCCAAGTTTGATGTAAACTTTCTTAATTGTGAGTGATGTGTTTATCGAATGTTAGATTGTTGTCTATTGAGACACCAAGTAGTTTTGTTTGGTTAACTGGTTCTATTATAGTGCCATTAGTGGAGTGGATGGAGACAGGAGGTGGTTTTGCTTTGGATTTCCTGTTGGAGAAGTTCATTAATTTTGTTTTGTTTGGGTTTAGGATGAGTTGAAGCTCATTTATGTGATTTTCAATATCTAGAAATGACTTTTGCAGTTTATCTTGGAGTTTTTGGGATGTGGGAGCAGAGCAAATAAAAGTAGCGTCATCAGCATAGTGAATGTGAGAAGCAGATTTAGTGGCAGTGTTTAGACTATTTATGAATATAATAAAAAAGGAGAGGGCCAAGGATGGAACCCTGAGGAACCCCAAAAGAGACTGGGAGGAGTGTGGGGAGTTTATTATCCCATTTAGTTGCCTGTTGTCGATTAGTAACGTAGCTAAAGAACCAGTTGAGAGCTGTAGAGTTGAGGTAGAAGGAGGCTAGAGTGTTGAGTAGTAGTTGGTGGGATACCACATCAAAAGCTTTGGACATGTGAAGGAATATAGTAGAGACTAGTTGTTCACTGTTTTTGAGGAGGTTGATGTAGTTAGTGAAACTTATGAGGGCTGTGGAGGTACTGTGCTGCACTGTAAACTAGATAAGAGGTTATTTGTAGTGAGGTGGTCTAGCAGCTGGTTATAGTTATATTTCTCTAAGATTTTGGCTAGGGGTGAGAGAATGGCAATGGGCCATGTGACGCCCGTGTACTGGCCCAGTAATCAAGGAGCGTTAATCCTCACCACTATCACTAGTAGGGAGCATTCACATTGGGAGGATAACAAGTACACACACAGTAAAGTACAATTTTACTTAAGAGCACACAGAGATCACAGTCAGTCTGGGGCTGGTTTCTCACTTTCTCTCCAGATCCCTAATAAGATTCCCCACTGGCACAGCTATAGGGTACAGATCTCAGATGGATGATCAAGCCAAAACCTCCAGCACCCTCTCAGCCCAACCAGTGCTTCGTGTCCCTGCCCAAGTAGCTGACACACACACACTTTGAGATATGTGTTATATATAAACACACAGACCACTCCTGGGGAAGGCTGGCACAGGTTCTCCAGCTATGCCCCCTCCTGCCCAGACTATAAGGTAGAAATCACTGCCACCAACTACTACTTATGAGCTACCATAAGGCCCTTCCCAAAGGGTGACCAATTCCACTGTGTGCTATTACTGTTATCCAAATAGTAAGTGTAACCCAGGGCTAAGGCTATTGGAGTAGCTTATGCAGTATCACCAAATACATGCAAGTACACTAAGAGCTTAAATTATCTGTACACAAAACAGCCACAGTTGAAAGGTTTAAAAATATGTAATAATCTTCTTCTTCTTTCGGCTGCTCCCATTAGGGGTCGCCAGAGCAGATCAACTGTTTCCATTTCCTCCTGTCCTCTGCATCTTGCTCTGTCACACCAACCACCTGCATGTCCTCTCTCACCACATCCATAAACCTTAACTTAGGCCTTCCTCTTTTCCTGTTACCTGGCAGCTTTATCCTTAGCATCTTTTTCCCAATATACTCTGCATCCCCCCTCAGCACATGTCCAAACCAATGTAATCTTGCCTCTCTGGCTTTGTCTCCAAACCTTCCAACCTGGGATGACCCTCTAATATACTTATTCCTAATCCTGTCCATTCTCGTCACACCCAGTGCAAATCTTAACATCTTCAACTCTGCCACGTCAAGCTGTGACTCCTGCCTTTTTGTCAATGCCACTGTCTCCAACCCGTATAACATAGCTGGTCTCACTACCCTCTTGTAGACCTTCCCTTTCACTCTTACTGGTACTCGTCTGTCACAAATCACTCCTGACACACTTCTCCACCCACTCCATCTTGCCTGTACTCTCTGCTTAATAAATAATAAAAACACAAAACAATACTCATTGATTCAACACACTGATAATAGAGAGTTCAGAAACCACAGAAAATACTTTAAAACAATACTGAAGGATAGTCTCACATAAATATAGAAAACAACTACACTAATCTGGCTATATTCCTATCTGCCTCCAAGAGAAACTATGTTCTAAATCCTACTTACAAGGCAAACTGCTGGTGAGTTGTTGTCAGCTTCAGAACAAAATACAAAATGCCCTCCTTACTTTCTGAGATAGCCCTTAAATTGATAATACACATCACTGCTGAGTCATTTCAGATTACATCATTATTGTTAACTCTACTTAAGTTCCCAGGCTCACACAACTTAAAATTTTTACCATTTCTTTTTGTAATCTGCACCTGCCAGGAAGTCACAGCAATAAAAGACACTTTACATGTGAAACCTAGTAATTATTAGACAATAGAAAGAATTTCTGGCTGCAGACATCCTGTCTCCGAGTTTGAGATCAAACAGTCACAAAACACTTTACTTATCAGCTTTCTTCCAGCGGGATGCACTGGGTTACATTTTTGAAGCTCAGAACATACACAGTTTTCTTACATTTGTCAAACAAGCCTGTGGATCATATTAATATTTGCAAGGGCATAGAATTATTTACAAAATTCTATCTAGCTAGGCTGGCAGCCTTCACAATTCCCCCCACCCCCTGGAAAACTCAAGCTAGTTTTTCAAATGACCCTTGAGAAATGTTGCTTGAGATGGTTGAGTCTATTTGGGTATACCTTACCCCATTCCCTGTCTTGACAGCCCATCTGCGTTGGCATTGCTAATCCCACTGCCATGTTGCACTGGCATATCATATGCTTACAATCGTAGGCTCCACCTTAGTAACTTGGCATTTTTGCTGGCTGGCTCGATGTAATGATGTTAGGGGATTGTGATCTGTAACTACAGTGAATTTCCTTCCATACAGATAAGGCTGAAGTTTCTGCAGTGCTCACACTATGGCTAGACATTCATTTTCTACAGCTGCATAGCATTCCTCCCTGGGTTGCAGCCTACGACTGAGATAAACCACTGGGTGCTCTTCTCCCTCTGAAGAAATCTGGCTAAGTACAGCCCCCACTCCATGGATTGAAGCATTCACCTGCACAACAAATTATTTGCTGTAATCATGACTGGCTAACACAGGGAGTCCTCCCAAAGCTTCTTTAAACTTCTGGAATGCCTGTTCAGATGTTGAGGTCCACAATACCTTATCCAGCCTGTTTTTCCTTGTCAGGTCTGTGAGAGGAGCAACTATGGTACTATAACTGGGGACAAACTTTCTGTAGTACCCTGCTGTCCCTAAAAATGTCCTCATCTGCTTTTTGGTAAATGGTGCAGGCCATGCCTGAATGGCTTCCACTTTGGCATGTTCTGGCCTGATCTTACCACTCCCCACTCTATAACCCAGGTAGGAGATCTTCCATACCTCCCTGACATTTGCTGGGCTTAATGGTCAACCCTGCCCTCTGTAGTCTGCCCAGCACCTCCGTGACATGCTAAAGGTGCTCTTGCTAGGAATGTCTGTAGATGGCAATATCATCTAGGTAAGCAAGGGCAAACCCTCCTGCTCCTGCTAGAAAATGATCTACCAGCCTCTGGAAAGTCACTGGGGCATTTATCATCCCAAAAAGGCATCTTTGTGAACTCATACAAGCCAAAAGGAGTCACAAAGGCTGACCTCTCTCTAGCACTGGGAGTCAAGGGCACCTGCCAGTAACCCTTGGTAAGATCAATGGTAGTAAGATACTTAGCCCCACCCAGCTGCTCTATGGCTTCATCCATCCTAAGCATGGGGTAAGCAATACTTAATTTCCTGTAGTCCACACATAACCTGGTACTGCCATCCTTCTTTGGCACCAGCACCACTGGGGAGGTCTAGGGACTGTTGGAATCTTGAATTACCCCTAGTTCCAACATTTCCTGTATATCCTCCCTCAGAGTCTGTCTGACTCTCTCAGGCACCCTATAAGGTGCCTGCCCAACAGGCCTTTTACCTGTCTCCACCTGGTGCTGCACCAGGTGGGTGCACCCTGGTTTCCCAGTGAACATGTCCCCAAACTATTGTAACACTGCTCACATTTCTTGAATCTGAGTAGGAGATAGCTGCTGGGACATTGCTACCCCTTCCACTGAAGTGTCAGTCCGAACCTCACTGAGGAGATCAGTCACCAGAACTCCCTCAGGCTCCTCCTGCAGTCCACTGCAAATACTCATCACAACGGCCTCCCTATCATGGTAAAGTTTCATCATGTTAACATGGTACAATTTGTGCCCCTGCCTCCTGCCTAGCAGTTCTACCATGTAGTTAACATCACTGACCTTCCATACCACCTTGTAGGATCACTCCCAAGCTGCCTGCAGCTTGTTATGTCTGATAGGAATGAGAACCATTACCTGCTGCCCTACAGCATACTTTCTAGGTCAAGCATTCCTATCATACCAGACATTTTTCTGCTGTTGGGCTTCTGCCTGGTTCTCCTGGGCCAAGCCCATGAGTTCCCTGAGCCTTGTCCTGAGGTTTAGGACATATGTCACAACAGACTCCTTCGGAGATTCGCACTCACCTTCCTACTCATCTCAAATTAAATCTAGAGGTCCTCTCACCCTATGCCCATACAACTCAAAGGGTAAAAACCCCGTGGATTCCTGAGGAACCTCTCTGTAAGCAAACAACAGATGGGGCAAATATTTGTCCCAATCCCTCTTAAACTGGTCTGCAAATGCCCATACCATGGACATGAGTGTAGAGCTTAACCTCTCAACAAGACCATTAGTCTGGGGATGGTAGGGGGTGGTCTTTACGTGCTTTACTCCACAGTACTTCCACAGACAAGCCAGCAGGTCTGATATGAAATTGGCCTCTGTCAGTCAGAATTTCTTTTGGGAAAACTACCCTGCTGAAAATCTCTAACAATGCATTTGCCACTTTTCTGCCTAAATGGAGGACAGAAACACTATCTCAGGGTATCTTGTAGCATACCCTACTACCACTAGGATATACTTTTTCCCTGTGGAGCTTGGAGTACTCAGAGCCCCCACAATATCCATAGTTACCCTCTGAAATGATTCCTCAATCACAAGCAAAGGCACTAAAGGAGCTTTCACCTTGTCTCCTGCCTTGCTGACCTTTTGGCACTGCTCACAGGTCCTGCAGTACCCTGTTACATCTCTGGAAATCCCAGGCCAATAAAAGTTCTGCATAATACATAATTTTGTATGTTTTATGCCCATATGACCTAAAAAGGGAATATTATGGGCTATGGCTAGAAGTGCCAGATGGTAGGCTCTAGGCACTACCAACTGCTATATCCTCTCACCTTTTAGCCCTCCATCAGGGGTCCACTCTCTATACAGTAACCCTTTGTCCCAGTATACAGATTCCCCCTTCCCTTGAGAATCAGGTGCCTCACTAGCTACCTGCCTCAGGCCTTGTAATGTAGGGTCTGAGAGCTGAGCCTGTCACAACTCTCTCTTTGTAACCCTTCCCAGCTCCCCTTCGACAGGAGGCCTGGCATCCTCTGACAGCAGTGCCTCCCTGCCAGCCTGGGTACTACTACTCACCTCTGCCCTTGCAGTCACTCTGTCCAAGGGGACAGTAGCTCCCTCCCTGAAGTAATCACCTCACCAGTCCTTGCTGCAAGTATGCAGTCTGTCTGGGCCTCCCCCAGGCTACCAGACCCACATGCTTGTCTCCAAGCCTGACTGCGTGTTACTGCATGAGCACATGGTACTGCATTATCAAAATCATTCCCTATCAGGACAATGCAGGGATAGCCTCAAACACACCTACTTGCTGCCTTCCTTTTCCACCCTCCCAGTCAAGGTGAACCCTAGCCAAAGGTATTTGGAATGGGGTCCCTCCTAAAGCTCTGTCTGGAGTGGACTGCCCAGGCAAGGAGTGCTCCTCTGTAACCATTGCAGGCTTCATAATAGTTATGTCAGAGGTTGTCTCTCTCTTAGCAATGGTCTCTTTGCCATTCACTAAGATAGGATATAACCTCTTGTGGTAGTTTGGTACACTTGTTGTCTCAAGACAACCTACTGTAGGCATTTTGTCATTCCCACTTACTGGCTCTCTCACCTTTTGATCCGTACCTTGCCTCCATGGACATCTATATGCCACATGGCCCCACTGGTTGCATTCAAAACATTTAACCCAAGTCCTGGGCATGTACCTGGACTAGTGGCTCCTCCTGCTACTGGCAGATTCGGTTGGGGCAGTCTGGGTTGCCCACCATGGGTCCCTTTAGACCCATGAGCAGCACTGGGTGTTCTTTTCTGTGCAGGGATGCCCTGCTTGCTAGGTATAGGTCTCCCTTCATCCCCAAATCATCTACAGTAGAGCATTGTCTATCAGCTAACCAGATCCTCATGTCCTCAGGCAAAGTGCTGAGGGCCTGTTCCCTCACCAAAAGGTCTGCCAGCCCTTCAAAAGTGGTGGCCTGACATCCACTCACCCACCTATTAAAATAAGTGCTTACGTCAACAACATATTCACACATACACCTTCATCTGCCTTGCATCTATGATCACAAAACTTCTTCCTATAAGCTTCAGGTGTTGGCTTAAAAAATTCTAGCAAACAATTCTTTACAACATTATAATTTAAAAAGTCATTGTCAGACAGTTTGGACAAAATAGTTACAGCTATACCATGGAGTAAGGGGGTCAGGAACTGTACCCAGAGCCTTTGGTCAACATCATACTGTTTACATACCCTCTCAAACATATGAATGAAACTATCAAAATTATCCCCCTCTGTAAACTGTGGAAGAAATTTACTGAATGTTGCTGCTTCGGGTGTTAGGTTACTCCCTTCCCCATTACCTCCAAGACTCTGGCAGAGTCAACATCTCCTTTTCATATTGCCTCTACCTCTCCTTCTCCTCAGCTTCCAGGTGCAGCAGTTTCTCATTTTCCTCACACTCTAGACACCTCAGTCTCTCTGCTGCTTCTATTTCTAAATGCTTGGCCTCCAACTCAAGCCTCTTTAGCTCCAGATGGATTTTTAAGTCCTCCATAGAAATGTTGCACTGCCCTTTCTCTGAATGTTGTACATCTCCACAGCCAGTCTGACTGTCATCCTGGTTGCTATTTTCTGATACAGCTGTGACCAAAGCTGCAATCATGCCTGCCTTAGTCAGGTTTCCATGCACCAGTCATTTAGCCTGGCACATCTCAGCAAAATGGCTCCTTGTCAGCTTGCCATACTCCTCTGCTGACATGCTTGCCTGCTCTCCCTGACTAACTAAGCTAACAGCAGAAATAAAACAATTGTGGTCTGAACTCTGAATGTTCACTGCATGGCTGATTTAGTGTACAAAAACACCTTCAGTGATCACTGTACACAAGCTACAGGAATTCACTATCCACACCACTACAAGCCAATTAATATGTGATGTGGCTAACTCACCACTATCAAACAATTAATATTTGATGTGGATATCCCACCACTGCTAAACAATTAATATGTGATGCCTGTGCACTGGTCCAGTAATCAAGGAGCCTCAATCCTCACCACTAGCACCAGTGAGGGGCGCCCACATTTGGGAGGATAACAAGTACACACACAGTAAAGTACAATTTCCATTAAGAGTACACAGAGATCACAGTCAGCCTGGGGCTGGTTTCTCCCTTTCTCTCCACATCCCAAATATGACTCCCCACTGGCACAGCTATAGGGTACATATCTCAGCCAAGTGGTCAAGCCAAAACCTCCAGCTCCCTCTCAGTCCAACCAGTGCTTCATGTTTCTGCCCAAGTAGCTGACACGCACACACACTGAGATATGAATTATATACAAACACAGAGACATTCCTGGGGAAGGCTGGCACAGGTTCTCCAGCTATGCCCCCTCCTGCCCAGACTATAAGGTAGAAATCACTGCCACCAACCACTACTTATCAGTTACTATAAGGCCCTTCCCAGAGGGTGACAAATTCCACTGTGTGCTATTACTGTTATCCAAATAGTAAGTGTAACCCAGGGCTAAGGCTATTGGAGTGGCTTATGCAGTATCACCAAATACATGCAAGCATTCTGAGAGCTTAAATTATCTCTACACAAAACAGCCACAGTTGAAAAGTTTAAAAATATTTAATAATAAATAATAAAAACACAAAACAATACTCATTGATTCAACACACTGATAATAGAGAGTTCAAAATCACAGGAAATACTTTAAAATAATATTGTAGGATAGTCTCACATAAATATAGAAAACAACTACATTAATCTGGCTATATTCCTATCTGTCTCTATGAGAAACTATGTTCTAAATCCTACTTAGAAAGCAAAGTGCTGGTGAGTTGTTGTCAGCTTCAAAACAAAATACAAAAATGCCCTCCTTACTTTCTGAGATAGCCCTTAAATTGATAATACACATTACTGCTAAGTCATTTCAGATTACATCATTCTTGTTAACTCTACTTAAGTTCCCAGGCTCACAGAACGTAACATTTACAACTCCTTTTTGTAATCTGCACCTGCCAGGAAGTCACAACAATAAAAGACACTTTACATGTGAAACCTTGTAATTATCTATGTCTTAAGACAATGGAAAGAATTTCTGCCTGCAGACATCCTGTCTCTGAGCTTGAGATCAAACAGTCATAAAATGCTTTACTTATCAGCTTTCTTCCGCACTGTGGTTATATTTTTGAAGCTTAGAACATACACAGTTTTCTTGCATTCGTCAAACAAGCCTGTGGATCATATTAATATTTACAAGGGCATAGAATTATTTACAAAATTCTATCTAGCTAGGCTGGTAGCCTTCACAGGCCCATAATTAGAGAGATCTTTAGATGGACCTCCCTTGTGAAGGGGGATGATGAGGGATATTTTCCATAGTATGGGGACATATTGTTCTGTGATGGATCGATTGATTAGGGTAGATATGGGATAGGCGATGGAGCTTGCGGCAGTTTTTAAGAAGTCATTAGGGAGTTGGTCAGCTGCTAGCCAGGTTGGTTTTAGATTTGATGGGAATTTTTTTATATAAGAGGTTTGTATGGGCTTAAAAGAGAAGTAGTTGGGTTTAGATTTAGTGGAGGTAGGTACTTGTAAGGGGTTGATTAGATTTGTTGTTTAAAAGTGAGGTAATAGTTGTGATGAAATGAGAGTTAAATTGGGAGGCTAAACATTCAGTGCTATTTGTTGTAGATGATGCAGTGGTGGAGGTTTTGCCAGTCTTTGCTGACAAGCTAGAAAATACGATTTTTTGTCAGCTAATACTTGTTTCTTAATTGTTTGTAAGAGGTGTGTTTTTCTGTGGTTTTGGAGGTTTAATAAGCAGTCCAGGCTCTATCCCTTTGTTTAATGACAAATTGAGCATCTTTGGTTATCCACGGAAGGTTTTTGACTTTGGAGTGATTTTTTCTTGTTGGAGCGAGGTTATTAAGGATGTTGAGAAAGGTATAATTAAAATATTGTACAGCTTGGTCTAGGTGGAGTGATTTTAGAGGTGACCAGTTGCAGTTTTTAAGTAAGGAATTTAAGATGGTAGGGTAAACATTTTTTGTTGTGTATGTGTTTTAAAATGACACTGCTGGGGAAGTCAATGCATTTCCTTAGAAGAAAGGTAGGGGAGTGATCACTGAGAGAATATGGGAGGCACCCAGCCTGGTGGGCAAAGTTGGGCTTATTATTTAGTTAGTATCCAGTCTAGAATAGATTATTTTTTACTGTGTTTATGAATTCTAGTGGGGAAGTTTATAGTTTGGGTGAAACTGAATAGACTGATAAAATTGGAGGGGTTGTCAGATAAGCAGGATAGCCAGTCCAAGTTTAAATCACGTAGCACTATAGTTTCTTGGTTGAAAGTAGAGGATGCCCAAAATAGGAGACTTTCAATGGTAGGTAGATTATTTCCTGGTTGTAGGTAGGAGGAAATAATTATGATGGTTTTATGTGGATTTACTTCAAATCGGGTGGTTAGAATTTCTGCTTCTGATAGACCTGGGGGAGTACAGATTAATTTTTCAATTTTGATTAAATCTTTACACATTAAGGCAATGCCTCCACCATGCTTGTTCAGCCTATCTTGTCTAATAACATTATAATCACTAGTAAGTCTTTCTTCATCTTTAATGTGGGGTTTTAGCCATGTCTCTGTAATAATTACTATATCAGGAGTGTAGGTAGTTAGGGCTGCATGAAATTCACTAGTTTTTTTTTTTGTGATACTCCTGATGTTAAAATTAGTTATGAGTAAGTCTGATTTGGAATTTTTAATCTACTTACTCAAACTCAACATGGCTTCCGACCAGGGCATAGTACATCCACAGCATTAATATCTTTTACAGATACTGTGAATAGAGCCAGAGAGGAAGGAAACTTTGTTTCTTCAGTATTCCTCGACCTCTCTAAAGCCTTCGACATGGACTCTCTCCCCCTACTCCTAGATACACTATCCAAACTAGGCTGCTCACATAAGCCAGTTCAGTAGTTTCAAAGCTACATACAAGATCCGAAGCAAGCTGTAAAATGGTCTAACCACCTTTCTTTCCCCCTTTCTTCATAACCCTACAGGAGTCCCCCAAGGCTCCATCTTATGTCTAATACTATTTAATATATTCACAAACAACTTACACACTTCTGCTTCCCCTGGAACACTCATTCAATATGCATATGATTTCTCTATTATCTGTACCTCACCCGTCCTACCAGAACTACTCTCAAACACTCAAAAATCCTTCACAGCTATTGAATCATGGTCACAAATGCTCAACTTTTTCTTAATCCCCAAAAAAACTAAACTCATGGTCTTTCATCCCAAAAACACCAACCTTGGCTTTGACCAATTTAACATATACTCAGCTGATAACACAATCATAAGAGTACAGGAAACAAAATTACTAGGTGTCATTATCGATAATAAACTTACCTTTGACCTCCATAGCCAACAAAACATAAAGAAAATTCACCAAAAATTAGAACTCTTATATAGAAATAAGTAATTCCTAACTACCACTACCAAGACTGCCCTGGCTAAAACTTTCCTGCTCCTCTCCCTGTTCTACGGTGCTCCTGTACTCACCAACCTTCAAAACCCCTGAAATCCAAATTGGAACAATGCTATAATAAGATCACAAAGTTTGCCACAAATGTCAAATTCCACACACACACTGTAAACCACTTCACGAACTCAACTGGCTGGAACTCGCTAACCAACTCACATATATCCAGCTATCTGTCATCTAGAACCAAATTTTTAAACCCACAGCCTGTCCCGCTCTAAACAAGCTAGGTAAACCCTACATACTTAATAGATCACTAAGATCAGAGGACAAAAACCTGGTAGCAATCTTCAAATCCTCAAAATAACCAGGTCACTGCCTATATTCCTACTCCATCTCAAAATTATGGAACTCCCACCCTCTAACCATCAGATCAATCTCGAGCCTGGCACTCTTCAAAGCCTCTTTAAAAGAATACCTGAATATCACATGGCTCTGCACATGTACTACTCTAGGCTAATCTCCCCATCCTTTCTTTTCCCCTCTTTCTGTCTCCTCAAACTCCCATTTACCTAAAAAATCCTATCACTTATTCTCATTATGTTCACCCCAATCTCTCAACTCCCAGCATGTCCGCATTTTTACCTTAGCTATAACACCTGTCCTGCTTCTCTTTTACTCTATTTCTGCCCCCTTTAAACTCCCAATTTAACTACAAACTCCTAGCACTTACTCTCTTTCTGTCACCCTAATTTCTATCAACTCCCACTATTTCTGCACTTTTAAAACTTATATACCTTACTCTCACTTCCAAACCAACTGGAACTCTTTCTAGTAAGAACCAGAGTGGCCTCATTACACTGACATAAAACATTAAACTTACTTACTTATATATATATATATATATATATATATATATATATATATGGGTCCTAGTCTGAATATTGAAAGTAAGTTTAATCGAAACGTACTTGAGCGAATACACTTTAGCAAAACTGCATTTTATCGAAAATGCACTTTCACAAAAAAAAAAAAAAAGAAAAAAACCAACACGCAGTTTGCATGTAGATTTAGTTGTACGTCAACATGTAATGTTGATTGCACAACTAAGCAAACTGTTGCTTAGATTGAGGTACAGCAGGGATAAGGGAATATTCCCTTTTCCCCACTGTAGTGTGATCTCAGAGTGAGAATATTAAAATTGGGGGTGTGTGGGGGGCACAGGCCCCCCCCCACATGGGGGTGCAGGGGGGCTTGTCCCTCTGCATAAACAAGAGTAGTGTTTTATTTGTGTAGTTTTTTTTACTTTTTTTTTTTCACGAAAGTGCATTTTTCATAAAATGCACCTTTGCGAAAGTGAGTTCGCTCATGTACGTTTCGCTGAAACATACCTTTGATGTTACAACATAGATCCATATATATATATATATATATATATATATATATATATATATATATATATATATATATATATATATATATATATATATATGTATAAAAAACAGGCCTAGACTCATCTCATCCAAACTATGTTGCTAACATGGAACTTAATTTCTGACTCCAACTCCCACAAATGTCACTATATTCTGAGTGCACGTCTACATGTTCCAGTTTACATGTTCCTGATTACTGCTCATATCTTCCACAAAAACTATTGTACTAAAACTTATTATATTAACCACATGTGTATGTTTTTCAAAGTATTATGTAGCTGTACAGTGTAATGATGTTTTCTCATGTTGTATGTTGTAAACTTAAATGAACTGTACCCTATAAAAATTTAAATCTGTTTGATTTTCTGATATGTTTGCATGTGGAGCTTTTCTCCCCGGGCCTCCACTGAAAATGGGTTCTATGACCCATTCGGACTATCCCAGTAAACAAATGTCAAATAAATAAATAATCCTCTTTTGCTATCATTGCCCTGGCTTCTCTCCTGACTTTCTTCCATAAGCTGATGACCACTGACTTAAATCCCATCCTATCTGGTCTTCTTTTGGCTTCTTGCTTTGTCCATCCCTGCCAACCCACCCTGTTGTCTGTCATACAAGACTACCTTAAACTTGTAATCCAAAAAGTCAGTAGAGGAAACCGCAACCACGCCAACACTATAAGCGAAATAAATCGCTAAATAAAAAGTTTATTAACGTTCACAATATACACTCTCAAACGTTTTCGTCATGCAGTTGCTTGACTTCATCAGATAAAGAACTGATTTCAGCTCATCTTATATAGCCTTAATAGATGATAAAACAATTAATCAATTAATGTTTGAAATTTAAAATTTTAAAATGGTAGACATCCATTTTAAGGAATCCTTAAAAAATGTAAAATTCTTATAACATTAATATGCTTTTATGTTAATAAAAATCAAACATATTTTATAAATTTCATACTGAATTTATGTTAAAATGTATATTAAAAAAATGTATAAATATATGGTAATTATTAATAAATAATGACAATCAAACAAAACACAGATGACCCATTATACTTGTATGATGTTATATTGAATACATATAAAAACTGAATGTATGTATATAAAGAAGAATTTATTACATAAGACTTGATATGAATAAATAAACACTGTCTTGTTATTATTATTATATTCTACCTGCTTTGAGCTTGAGAAGTGGGGCAATAGAGATAGTATCATTTAGACCAGGGAACCTGTTGGCTTCTAATGTTATCTGCCAACAGGTTTCTTTATGTTCTAATTTAATTTCCCAAGGTCCTTCCCTATTGTCCCTAGCCATCATCTCGATAACAAAGAATGAAAATTTAGCAGATGTACATGCCAAAGTATGACGGTATAGTGCATTGTTAGTATTGTTCTTAGCTATCGCATAATAATGTTCGTAGATCCTTCTTTTTAGGGATCTTTCCGTCTTACCGACGTAAAATGCTTGGCATTCTTGACATGTCGCCAAGTATATAAGTCCCTGGCTATTGCAATTAGAGTAGGAAGTTGCCCTAATCCATCTGTTTCTAGACATTAAATAAATTTTGTCAATGTTAGAAATGAATCTACACTGCGTACAGGTTCCGCACTTATAAGTGCCCTTACGCTGATTTGAATATCTGTTAACAACAATATCATGTTCAAGAATGTTCTTAATGTTATAACCCCTTCTGTATACAACATTCACATTTTTATTCTTGAGTTTGTCAAGGTCAGTTATATCCTTGAAAACTGCCCACTCGTCATTAATAATCTTCCTAATAAAACCAGAATTTGCACTGTATTGGGTTACAAAGGCTTTACTATACTGAAAATCAATTTTCAAATGTTCAGCTTGTCCCATATTTTTCTCTAGAATACCTGTACCCAAAATAGGCTTAAATTTTGTTTTTCTGCCTTGTAAGAACTCTTGTTTGATACTGTCAATGAACTTGTCAGGGTATCCCCTTTCACAAAACATTTCGAACAATTTGGCACATTCTGATTTGAACTCACTTTCTTCTGAGGTCATTCTTGAAACCCTAACATATTGTCCTTTGACAATACTAAACTTTTGATGTCTTGGATGCGAACTATTGTAATGGATGTAACTATTAGAAAAAGTAGGCTTCCTATAAATAGCCGATTTGAAGCCGCTGTCCAATACTGAAAGTGTTACATCCAAATAATTAACTTTGTTGAAATGCATCTGATAAGTAAAAGACAAAAAATCCGTTGTGGTATTTAAAAATTTATAAATTCAAAAACTATATCAGTTGGTCCTGTCCAGAAAATACATATGTCGTCTAAAAATCTGGAATAGAAAGTCCAGTTGGTCTGATATTTGCTGTTTAAGACATATTTCTTCTCCCATACATTCAATATTATATCAGCATAAGTGGGGGGAAAATTAGCTCCCATAGGTACACCAGAAAGCTGTTTAAAATATTCACCCGAGAAGTACAGAAAGTTATTATTAAGTACTAATTCAGCTAGTTCAAGTGTTAGGAAGATGTCATTTTCACTTACGTTAACTCTTTCTCTCAAAGCCTCTTCAAGCCACGATAGTCCCTGTTGGTGTGGAATAACAGAAAAGAGATCTACGACATCTATGGTGAGAAATACTAGATTAGGGTCATGAAGTTCCGGTGTTATCTTACTCAGAAATTCCCAAGAGTCTTTTAATAAATGGGACTCCCTGTCCCAAAATATTTTAAGTTTTTTATCAAGTAGTTTGGATAAGGATGAAATAATAGAACCCTCTGCTGACACTATGGGCCTCAAAGGTGGATCTTGGATGTCCTTATGTATTTTAGGTACCCCAAAAATGGCAGGTACTCTAGGGTATTCATTTTCCAAAAATTTGTATGTGTTGTAATCTATGACATCCTGGTCTAATAGATCCTTTATAGCAAATTTTATCTTTTTATATGAAATATGTATTTCATTTATAGAAGCTGATGTATACCGATTATAATCATGTAAAATAGCATACATTTTGCTATCATACATATACTTATTCATTAAGACAGTACCGCCTCCTTTGTCTGGTTCCATAATTCTTATTTCAGCATTTTGACTAAGATAAATTAATAATTCTTGTTCTGCTGCAGTTAGATTGTGAGAATATCTATAAGTTTTACAACTTGTTCTCAGCTTTTTCTCAATTCTGTTCTCTAAATTTTTAAGTTGGGGGTGTATGGGTGGATTATATACACCATGGTTTTTACTACTTCCCAATACATTTTCCAAATTAAGTTTCCTAATGAACATCTTGAGATCAAAAATGACATGAGTAATGTTACTGTTTTTATGTGGGACATACTTAAAACCCTTAGTAAATAAATCTAAAAACGTACTAGTTATAAGGATGTCACTATAGTTGTAAATATGATATCCTGCTCTGTTGAATACAGAAAAATTTTCCCCTTGCAATTCTACAACAATAGGTTCCCCACCATTTACCATTTTTTTGGTTCCTGTTGGTTTGTATCTCCCTCCTGTGGTTGGGGAGGTGGTAATTATTTTGTTGATTTCTGATTCTTTCTGATCTCCTAGGTAGGACATCCTGTTCTAAATAGTCCCCTTCCTGGTTATTATCTACACCCCTCAAATTGAAAATGTTATGAGAAGTATCCTGAGGACAAGGCATAATATTACCATTTTGACCCTTCTCATAAAACCTGGAGTGTACCAGTGGGGGTTTAGGATATTGTCGCCCCTCTTGGTACTCTTTAATGTCTCGGTCAAGTTTTCTATGTTTTCTGTGTAATATCTCATCACATTTACTATCAACTTGTACCCTTATGTCATAGTACTTTTTCTTCTCTTGTTCAACAGTAAATAATAGATCATTTGTTTTGTTAATAATGGCTTGAACAATGTTAGAGCCACACAAATCAAATGCTTTTATAAGTTCCTGATGGAATTCACTACCATCTAAAACATTATTAGGATATTTCCTTAGAGACTATTTTTTATGTAAACATTCACGTAGGTATAAATTGTCCAATTGTAAAGTCTTATACCTATAAAGTGAAGTCTGTAAAGCAGTTAGTTGTTCAGCGAAAGAACTGTTCTCCGCTCCTTCCATCAGAGTTAAAAATAGGTTTAGCCTGTATCCACTCCTGGAACGTAGATGGTTGTTCGCGATGAGTGTTAGTCTCTTCTTCGTTAACTACTGGATGATTTGAGCGTAACGCTCTTGGTGTAACCCGAAAATCAGTAGATGATGCACTGGAATCAACTTCCGTATGCCGGACTGTACCACCCTGGTGGAGTTCCCTAGGTGGCAAAGAAACTGGAGTAGATCCCGTTGAGGGGTTTGCTTTTATACCCTGGTGGTTAGGTTTGAGTGCTGAGCTCAAAGGCATGAGAAGTTCTATTAATTGAGTTAGTTGGCCAGTAAGCTTCCGAATTTCGCCAACCTCTGTCTGGAACATGATATCCGTAGTGTCCGTGGATTTGGTCTCCTCCATCCGAGTCGCCATATGAAACACCAAGAACACTGAAAGTATACTCGACTGACTAAAACACACCAGTAATCCAAAAAGTCAGTAGAGGAAACCGCAACCACGCCAACACTATAAGCGAAATAAATCGCTAAATAAAAAGTTTATTAACGTTCACAATATACACTCTCAAATGTTTTCGTCATGCAGTTGCTTGACTTCATCAGATAAAGAACTGACTAAAATTTCAGCTCATCTTATATAGCCTTAATAGATGATAAAACAATTAATCAATTAATGTTTGAAATTTTAAAATGGTAGACATCCATTTTAAGGAATCCTTAAAGAATGTAAAATTCTTATAACATTAATATGCTTTTATGTTAATAAAAATCAAACATATTTTATAAATTCCCTTTTCCCCACTGTAGTGTGATCTCAGAGTGAGAATATTAAAATTGGGGGGGGGGGCACAGGCCCCCCCACATGGTGGTGCAGGGGGGCTTGTCCCTCTGCATAAACATGAGTAGTGTTTTATTTGCGTAGTTTTTTTTTACTTTTTTTTTTTCACGTGCATTTTTCATAAAATGCACCTTTGCGAAAGTGAATTCGCTCATGTACGTTTCGCTGAAACATACCTTTGATGTTACAACATAGATCTATATATATATATATATATATATATATATATATATATATATATATATATAAAACAGGCCTTGACTCATCTCATCCAAACTATGCTGCTAACATGGAACTTAATTTCTGACTCCAACTCCCACAAATGTCACTATATTCTGAGTGCACGTCTACATGTTCCAGTTTACATGTTCCTGATTACTGCTCATATCTTCCACAAAAACTATTGTACTAAAACTTATTATATTAACCACATGTGTATGTTTTTCAAAGTATTATGTAGCTGTACAGTGTAATGATGTTTTCTCATGTTGTATGTTGTAAACTTAAATGAACTGTACCCTATAAAAATTTAAATCTGTTTGATTTTCTGATATGTTTGCATGTGGAGCTTTTCTCCCCGGGCCTCCACTGAAAATGGGTTCTATGACCCATTCGGACTATCCCAGTAAACAAATGTCAAATAAATAAATAATCCTCTTTTGCTATCATTGCCCTGGCTTCTCTCCTGACTTTCTTCCATACGCTGATGACCACTGATTTAAATCCCATCCTATCTGGCCTTCTTTTGGCTTCTTGCTTTGTCCATCCTTGCCAACCCTCCCTGTTGTCTGTCATACAAGACTACCTTAAACTTACTTCATCTCTTCCATGTAACTGCTGCTGCTGCTGCCTCAGTGCTCCTTTCCATGCAATCCCACCACATGCCCATTATCGGCCACTAGCTCAATATGCCATCGACATTTGTCATCAGTCATCATCTCTTCTCTTTTTAATGTCACAAGAGGCTTATACCACACAACAGTAGTCTCCACTAAATGCCATATGCAAACCCCAATGTCCTGACCCCCTTATCACAATCAGTGCTTCTTCCCACAATCAGTGCCTCTTCCCACACCTCATTCTCTCTATATTTTTCATCCTTTCTTCTCCATCTAATAATACAGTATATTCCCATTTCCCCTTCCCTCTCTCTATACTCTTTTATATCTGCCTCTCTCCGATTCTACACCTGTCCCAATGTACCATCTCCTTCATTTTCTCATCTTTAGCTACTTTTGAACCATCACTCCTTCAAGGCCTGATAAGAAAGCTTTTTTGACTTTTCATGTCTTAACCAACACCATGGCCACAGGTCATACATTTTACTCAGCTCATGGAAGATATTACCATAGCTTTTCTCTCACTCTCTCAATAGGTCGTTAGCCATGTAAATGCCTTTTTTATCTTAAACTTCTACATTTGACAAAGCTCCCTTACTCCCATTCTCTCCTACCTTCCACAGCTTTTGCACTCCAACTCTTTGCCATAATACCATCTCCCTTTCATCTCTTCCTCTTACACCCCATCCAATCCAGCTCTGCCTACATACTTTGGGTGCATTAACTACTGCTGCATAACTCAGCAGATCTGGATGGCCCCATCCTCCATCTTACTTCCCTGCCTTAAGACCTTACCATAAAAATGTTGCCAGTGGCTTCTTAATTTAGATTGAAACAGGTCACTTTGATCTAAAGTTAATCATATAAAATATCCATAATGGCAATTCACTGAAATACTGAAAATCTTAAACCTGAAAATGAGGGCTAAGCTTATTAGTGAGCTGCATACTCTGGGAGCAGCACTTTAGCAGGTGCTTGTTAGCATAGTGGTACTCAACACTGCCTATGAAATGCAGTTTCAAGGGTTTGAGGCTGACTACAGGACATTAATTTTTTAGTAATAAAAAGTGCGGCTCTAATTGATATAATGATTGCATAGTATTTATTTATTTATTTAATTATTTATTTAGTGTTTATTTGTGTCTAAGCTTTAGACTACACACACGTTATTTTTTATATTCGGTATTAAGTAAACTGTGTGTTTCTGTAGTGTAACTAAGTTATAGGATTAAGCGCACTGCGCAACCCTCTTCATGGTGCTGTCAGTGCTGCCTTAACTTATGTGCTTAACTTCATTTTCAGTGTTAAGCTTTTCTGCATTTCAGGGAGTAACCAAAATTTATGTTCAGTGCTCTCGGTATGATCATCTTTAGATTGACATAACATATTTCACTCTAAAGTTAGGTAACCATCACCATCAACTGATTTAACATGACCCTCCCTTGTCGATAAGTTGAACCTCTCTGAACAATTATCCAACTGCCTACTGCCTTCATCCACCCAGTCCCTTTCATAATCTTCTAGTGTCTGCATAAACCTCAGAAGGAATTTGATTCCAAAACATTCTACCCTCTGCAACATTACTGGCAAGACTCGACCCCCACACTCCTATGTTAAAAAGCATGTCTGAAGACAAACCCACAGCACCATCCCCCCTGCGGGGTCTAATCTCTGAATTAGTATGATCCAAGATTCTATTTTTTTTAAACTCATTTATTAAACAGGTAAGCCCACTGGATGCAAGTGTCCTTCTTTAGAGTCCCACAGTAGGCAAATGGAGGCAGAAGGAATCAAACCCTGGAAGCAGAGCTTTAATTCCCTATGCTAACTTCCAGAGTTGAATATAATGACTTGAACATTTTATTCATTCTTGTCTTGTGTAAATCTAGTCAAATGTCATCATTCCTTAGAGATATAGAACAGAAATGATCCTTTTCTTCTTTTGTAGAATGAAAATGTGTGCACTTCTGCTCGTTTGTCCAGTTTGCCTAAATTAGGGCTTCATTTATTATGCCAGAGATCATTCAAATGTTAACAAGAAGCATTTCCAGTGCATAGGCTGCAAGGACTACCACTTCATTTTGATTACTAAGTCAGACAAACAATTATACCACTCTATTTTCTGAATTTTTCCAAAGCCTAAACATTTTGTATAGTTCCTGTGATATTGTATGGCATACCTGAAAAATCGAGGTTGATGGATTAGGTTGTTTTCTTCAAGAATTCGCATCCTTTCCCTCTGGAGCTGTTCTATTCTCTGCTTTTGTTCTTCTGCTGCATCTATGTTTCCTTCTTCCAGTAATCTTCAAGATCAGAAAGTGAAACTGAGAATTCCAAAAGTGCAATACAGCCACTTTTTGATCATCACAAAACATTCCAAAAAAACTCTATTTGAACTTAGAACAAATAAAACTGATGAAATACAACACAAGCTGGAAATGTCTCAAATCCATAATGTCTTCATAAGATTTTGTTTTTCAAATTAACGTGTGTTACAGATACTGCACCATTATTTTAGTATTGTAGGGAAGTTACAATTAGCCTGACCTCATACAGCAGTGATAGTGTATAAGGAAACAAATCTGTTCTCAAACTCGGAGACCTTTAATTAAATTAAAAAATACTGTTAAGTGGGTCACGTGGTCTTTTCAGTCATTAACTGGACAACAAGGTAAAGGATAAATGCAACATGGAGGTTTTTGAACAGTTACTCAATAAGCAAGTTTTGGGCAGTTGGAAAGAAACCAGTGCACTCAAGAGAAACACAGACAATAGAAGAACAAGCAAACTACACACACACACACACACACACACACACACACACACACACACACACACACACACACACACACACACACACACACACTAAAAAGAGATGAAAAGAGATCTGCTGTGAAACCTGTGCCCTAAAGAACAGCCACTGCATTGTAGAAAGGGGGGAGATCTTCGGAGAAGTCAACAAAGTATTTCCTCTTAATTTGTATTTTCTTTCACGCCATTGAATCTGTCATAACCACAAAGCATAAACAAAATAGTTGTTTTGTAAACATTTTCTATAATCCTTATAACACATAAAGGACTGGAATACAAGAATGTCAGCGTATCTGTCAGCAGAAATTAATTTATTTCTTCTGAAATTGTGTGCTTATTAAGATGAAAAAAAAGGCTTTTGACACAGTGCATCACCTCTTTCCTAGCCCCAGGCAGTTACATGTCATGCAGTATTATTCTTATGCTTGGGGGTAACAAGAAAACAACAGAAATGCACTCCCTGTATCAGCTAATATGTAGGGGTTGCTATTAGAATGTCTTCTTCTGCTGTCCCCAATACAGCACACAATTCTAAATTTGATCTTACTCCAGTATTCAGGGGGTATGCATGACTCTGGCCAGCATGTTTTATGAGAGAAAGATGTGCTCTGCCTGCTCTGCTCAGTTCAAACCAATGCACCAAATCAGTACCATCTGCAGGACAGAAAAGAGGAAACATAAGAGAATATACACATTACATAACATGCCAAATGTACAGGACTATCAATATTCACAGGAGACAGAGGTCATTCAGACACAGAGAAGTTATAATAAGCTCCCTCTGTATAAGGCTTCTCTACAGATTAACTGACAAAGTGGACATATATCTATCAGATCTGACTTTGGAGACCCTCTGCAGTGAGTACATGCTGTGAAGACTACAAAGCATTACAAAATGTAACAAACTTTGTTGGCCTGAGCTAGAAATACACAAAAAGGCAAGCATTCAAGTAGGTGATTCCTGAAGCAACAAGGTGCTAAAGAAGGGAGCAAGGGGGTTAAGTTCTCTTTACCATGGTCCAAGCTAATTTGCTTGCTGAAGGTGCAAACTAGTGACCAAGTGGTCATGGCACAAATGACCACAATTGAAACATTTTTCTTGAAACAAGTTCCACAATCAGCCACCGCAAAGTAGAAATGGAATCTGACAGCAACATTCTCCAATGACTTGTCCACTACTTGACAACGGAGTTCGCTTAGTTACTGCAGGCTTCTACTTTGCAGGAGCAAAGGAAACAAAGAAATGCTCTATTACATTAGAACATGTGCAGCTTCTGTGGTTCAAGCCCAAGATGACAGCGCACATTGAAGGTATGAAGGGTATCTCTCTGTCCTGTATACTGTCTTTGCAAAGAAAAGGGGAAGCAAAACAAACTGGTTTAAACCAAATTTTGCATTCACCTTTAGGAGACAATGTTGGTTAGTTCTATAGGACACTTGAGCCATGTAAAAGAATACAGCTCCCTACAGATTACAGGTTTGAAACTAGATATCCTACAAGCAGGGTTTATGCTAACAAGAATACTGTCTTCTAAAACAGCAACTCAAGAGACACTAAACTAGTTGGTTCAAACTGAGGATGAGCAAACCTGTCTATCATGAAATTTAAGTGTCAGGGAAAAAAGGGCTCTTCAAAGATGGGAGAAAATGTAGAATCATTTACAGAAGATACTTAGCCAACCAATACTAGGCATTTGTTCTGCTTTCTTCAAGGTTGTGATGTGAAGAGATACTCAAAGTCATGCCCAAAGATAGCTAACACGCAATTTACATAAGTGCAATAGATAAGTAAGATCAACTGTAAACTATTAATCTCTAGACTCCTTCCACTTGTAGCTCAGTGATTGAAATTAATGCCTCACACCATCATGGTTCAATACTGATATCTGGTCACTATCTCAGTGGAGTGTGCATGTCTTCCTAATGTCTGTGTGGACTACTTCAGTTACTCCAATTTCCTTATATATGCCAAAAACATACTAACTGACGGGGCACTCTAAACTGCCTATATTTATAGATATTGCACTGATGCTTTCTTCTGTGGTCCTCAAAACATGACTAAAAAGGGTCCAAGAAGGACTAGATCATCTGCCTGGTTAACAAATAAAGTACAGTTGTATACACTTACCATAAATGTAGAAGTTCGAGTGTATTCACTGTTGCAATCATTACATTTGGGTAATCTGCTGGCAGGTTGCCCTCAGTCGGCCTGAATTCCAAAGTCTTGGGTCCTGCGTCAGTTGCTGTCTCCTCTTCCATGACGTCAGGTTGTCAGGGGTATAAAACATGCAGCCAACACCATTTTCTTTAGTTTTTCTTGCCCCCAATGTCAGGTGCCCCCAAAAAGGTAGCAATATTATATACATATACATAGGGTATTTTGAACAGCTAGCATCTCTTTCTGGTTGATATTTAGATGCATTTGATTTGGTGCCCATATGCTCTGAATGCATCTTCCTGCCATGTGGGCCCCCCAGGCATAATTTGATGGATCTGTTGTTAAGGTTTGGCTGGCAGGGGGTAGAATGAAGGGCCGTCCCATGTTCTGGTGACAGGCCTTTGCCCACCATAGAAACTCCTGTTGCAGGCAGGGGATGAGAGGAATCATTGTTTCCAGACTGTGTGAATGTTGACTCCATAAACTTTTTAGTTTATGCCATATGGTACCACTGAAGTTTCCTCATATGCAGTCTTGCATATGGTATTAGTAGGATGCAGGATGCCATGAAGCCCAGAGCTTGCAGAATTTGTCTTGCAGAAGACTGGGTTTTTGTTGCCATCAGTTTGAAGTAAGTAGTCAGTTGCCTTTGTTTGTCTGGCATGAGATAAGCCATCTGGGCAGTTGTATGCAAGCTTGCACCCAGGAATGTTATCTTTTGAGAGGGTACCAGTTGTGATTTCTTTTCATTTATTGTGTACCCTAGGCATGCTAGAAGCCTTTTCACAAACGCCAGGTGTCGTAGAAGAGTGTCTTTGTTCTCTGCTTGAATGAGACAGTTGTCCAAGTAAGGATATATTTGAATACTTCTTTGTCTGCAAAATGCAATTACTGGTGCCAGGCACTTTGTAAAGACCCTGGGCACAGTAGATAAGCCAAAGGGCAGTGCAGAGAATTCGTAATGCATTAAGCCAGCCTTGAATCTGAGGTATCTTCTGCACGACTGTCTTATTGGGACATGCAGGTATGCCTCTTTTAAGTCTAAAGTCACCAGCCAAGCACTCTTGCCCAGCATGGGCAGAAGCTGTTGCAAAGTGAGCATTTTGAATTTTGGAATGTCCAGGTATGTGTTCAAAATCGATAAATCCAGTATTGGCCGCCAGGCCTTGTCCTTTCTGGGTACCAAGAACAGTCTTGAGTAAAAACCTTGTCCTTTTTCTTGTTCTGGTACTGTCTGAATGGCCCCCATATCCATGAGGGACATAACCTGTTTCTGTTCCTCTGCCCACTGTTTTTTTGGCAGGTCTGGCCAACCGTTTGTCATTGGCAGAGTGTGGAAATGGAATCTGTATCCCTGTGATACGATGTTCAGTACCCACTTGTCCTGGGTTATTAACTGCCAATTTTGAGCAAAAAGTGCTAATTTTCCCCCTATGGGTGCTGCCAAAAGATAAGTGCTTGGAGTAGCCAGAGGGAAGTCATTGGGATTGCTTTTTGTAGGTTTGCGCTTTACCCCCTCCAGATTTGGAGGTGGATGCGCCCCATTGTATTGACCTGTATGAGTCTTGAGCCTGATACCTGGAACCCTTAGGACGTCTGGATTTGCCCCTTTGGGCTCTGTCTGACACAGGAAAAGACCAATGTTTTGTAGGCCAGTGTCTACTGAATCTAGGTGGCTGCACTTGTAAGAAATCTTTAACAGTTTGCATAGACTTAGCTTTGTCTTCCATTTTCTTTAAAACCTCTTCTGCCTTAATACCAAACAGAGAATCATGCTGTAAAGGTGCATCTAGTAATTTAGCTTTAACATGATCAGGCAAATTTTGTTCCTTTAACCAGGCATGCCTCCTAATCACAGATCCAGTAACTGCGGCCCTGCAGGAGGCATCTAAAGAATCAAAACCACATTGCAAAGTATGCTTTCCAACTTGTTCAGCTGCATGCAATAATTCCTGCAATTCCTTATTTTCTGCACATTCTGAAATCAACATAATTTTCTGTTTCAGCAATCCCATAACATGTTGTTGGTACTTAAGCATGTGAAATTAACAGTTTAAGGCCCTAATCGCCAAGGTTGCAGATGCATAAACCTTTTTTTCCCCATCTGTCCAGCACCCTTGAATCTCTGTCGGAGGGGGTAGGTTTTTTTGCTGTTGAGGCCTTAACTCCCTTTGGACCCTGTGAAATAGTTTCAGGATCAGCAGCAGGGTTTCTGAATAAAAATTTATGAGAGTCAGGGACCCTGTAATACCTGTCAGGCTTACTGGGAGTCAGAGGTAAAGAGTCAGGGGTCAGGCCTGACTCCGAAAAAACATCATCCACAATGTCTAAACACAGGGGGGAATGGCTAAAGGCTTGTACTGAGGGAGAAGGAGGAAATCCCTGAGCCTCTTTTTTTATTCTGAGAAGTCTTGACTCTTCCCAGTGAAAATGGTCCCTCAAAGTATGCAAGGTTTCTCTAAATGAATAATCCTCAGGAGGAGATGCAGATGGAATAGACTCCTCAGCATCAGAATCCTCATAGGGAGCTAAAGATAATTCCTGATTAGAAGAGGAATCAGAAGAAACAGAAACCTGATCTGAAGATTCATAGTCAGTGTCTTGTCTAGGCCTCTTATCTGGAGGGGGATGGGTACCCCTGATCAAGGTAATAAGGTCTTCAGCCATTTTGATCATCTGTTTTTTAGGCATAGAGGCCTGTGCACGTGGCTCAGGTGTCGGTTTTTTAGTTTTAGAAGGTGTCTTTGCCTTTGGTTTTGCAGCTTTCGTCGGTTTGATATAAAAATGCTGAGGTCTAAATACACCCTCAGAGGCCGGTGCCTGCTCAGTGGCTCCAGACCCACTCGAGGGAGATACATCCATCGGTCCAATACCTTGAGCATCTTGCGGCATTCCGGACTCCACATGGGTGTCGGTAGAGGCCTGCGACTCTAAGGTAGCGGGTATCAGGGGCTGCGAAAGCGCCTCACTGAGTACCGGCGAACCGGCTACTGGCTTAGGAGAAGCTTCGTCGTCGGTTGGATCTCAACTGCCTTTCTCTGTCCTTTTCTTTGCACTTTTTATGTACTCCGGTAGTCGGATTGCTAACCGACGACATCTCTGGGTAATTAAATATGTTTCCAAAATACTTAGATGCAAAAATATACCGACGCTTAATAGTGTGTTGGTTAAATCTAGCACAAAACCGACAGCCAGGCACGTTGTGATCAGGGCCTAGGCAAGGAACACAGTATAAATGGAAATCCTTATGAGGTATTTGCTTTCCACAAGTAATACAATTATTAACTTTTTCTGACACTGGTAAAAAGCAAGAAAAAAATGTCCCCAACGGGGTACTTAGCTTTATTGAAGACTTCGGTTTTGAAACTCAAACGCGAATATTTCAGTAGTCGGCCGACCAGCACTTGCGAAATGCTTCTGCTTCGGGCACCGCGCGGCAAGAAAGACTAAAGAAAATGGCGTCAGCTGCATGCTTTATACCCCTGACGACCTGACGTCATGGAAGAGGAGACAGCAACCGACGCAGGATCCAAGACTTTGGAATTCAGGCCGACTGAGGGCAACCTGCCAGCACATTAACCAAATGTAATGACTGCAACAGTGAAACATGAAGACCATCATTAAAACAACTACTGGGGGACTTCTAAGATGGCTGCATACTGATTAGCTTAATTTCAGCTCTCCCACTGTGAAAAAAGAAAATGAGAGATAGGGGCCACTAATTCTGCAAGTTTTATTACATTCAGTTACTAGCTAGTAAGTACACTGCCTGGATGCTGGCAAAGAAGAAACTTGGAAAGCCTGATAGAAAATCATCTAGAAAAGGTGAACAGAAAACAGTGACTTGTAAGCATCCTGTAGCTGTTCAGCTAAAAGCAGTTCAAGCTCCTGTTTTGGTGCAAGACATGGCTTCTAGTAATCTAGCAGAAATACATAAAACGTGCTCAGAGCTGACTAAAACAAAATAAACACTGAAAGAGTATATCAACTCAAATAACAAAAGGATGAAAAAAATAGAAGAAGCTTTAAACAATTATTCAGATGAACTGTAAAAACTGAAAAAATCAAATACTGACATGAATTAAAGGCTGGCTGAGTATGAGACTTCTCAAGAAGAGATGTTTCAAAAATGGTAGAGTTAGAGGACAGAGCACACAGAGAAAACCTGAGACTTTCTGCTATACCGGAGAAACTGGAAGAAACAGACTATTAATTTTATGACAGTACAAATAAGCAACTGGACTAGTACTCCGCAGCAGGATATTTTAATTGAAAGGGCACATGGTGTGCATGCTCCAAACCTGGTCATGAAAAAGCAGCCAAAACCTGTACTAGTAGAGATGCAATCATACCAGCAAAAAGAGTTGATCCTGACAAAACTGGCATAAGGGCAACATATTAAAAACTGGAGACAGTAGAGTGTTTGTGGAAAATGATTATTTATTGTACTCCAGGCAGAACAGAAGTAAATTCATCCAGCAATCAGGGAATGTCAAGAGGCAGGTATGAGATTCAGGCTGCTGTAGCCAGATGACTTCAGAACATTTTTTATGGAGGGGTCTAAGTCTTTTTTAGATGGACAAGAGGCTAAGGAGGAAATACAACATTATGACCAAAAAGGTAAGCCATCAAAAAGAGGGGGACTTTGCTTCTTATTCTTCTGATAATAAAGCTGATACACAGACTTTACCAGTGAAACCTTTTGCAGAGAGGCAGAAAAAAGTACAGGAGTACCCTAGAAGAATCTGGAGTACTTTGGACTTGAGCCAGTGTCTCGGGGTGGAAGATGAAAAGGAAGAAGACTAGCTACACTGAAATTATGAAATAAATGTAAGATTGTAAATCATCAATCACATTTGTGAAATATGACTTTGCAAGGAAAAAGTGGAAAGACTGGACTTTTGTTGACTTTGTTAAACTTGTGGTGGACTGAAACGCGTACATCCCACATCATCTTATTAATGTTTGGAAGGACACTCATGGGAAAGGGAAAAATAAGCAACTGTAAGTAAAACAATTTTTATTAACATTATTTGTATAAAACTTTTCATGACATAAATTACGTGTTACATAGTAAAGCATTTTCAGTTACTGTTGTATGTGGTAAAGATACTAAGGTAAACAAGTGCCGTTTTTTCTTCTTTTTTAGTTTTTAGAAATGTAGGCAACACAGTGTAAACAGAGAAGAAAGGCTTGGCAAAAGCACATTTAAGTTAATATGCTGTAATCTTGGGTTGTTAAGGTGGGGGATGTGGGTAAAAGTGCACAGATTATAATACACGTAGAGAGGACATATTTTTCTTACCTTGTACAGGTGAATGTCTGGATTAAGGCTTGTGGATTAATATAACAAGTTTTTTGTGTAAGCAAGTAAATAAAAGAACACTGAATGCAATGAAAAGTTTTGTTTTAGCAAATAAATGTTCAGTGTGCATTGAAAAGTTTGCAGCTGAGGCAAGTTGTTTATTTTGTACTTGGGTTTGTATGGAGACAAGCTGACTACAGGGGCAAGCAATAAAAGCCAGAGCATTTTTTTAAGGCTAAAAGTTAACGTTTTCTGAAAATATAAAGGATGTTTTTCACATCTGGGGATAATAAAGATAAGACATGAACAGACAGCAATTAAGCAAAAATAAATAAATAACAAATAAGCAGTAGCACAGGCTGGAACATGCATCTTAGCATGAATAACTTTAATGTTAGATTAGGTAATGCCTATATGTGCAGCTGTTGATTTTGGACAATTGTTCCAGTCAGGAGGGTTAAACTTCATTATTTGAAAATGTACCTAGTTTTGTATGTTTGTTTTAAGTTAACAGGTTATGGAGCATTCTAGGAGTGTTTTTTTTTTTTGAGGATTATCATTAAAACAAAAAGTCTTGAAATTTTAACAAAGGTTCAAATGGAGTTGACAAGAAACACATGGACAAAAAGTTCGCCTCAGCTAGGTTTTGCAGCTCACAACAGTGTTGCTGGCCATGAAACATTGTAAGCAAATTGTTGTTGTTGTGTCTTTCGGCTTTTCCCGGTTTGGGGTCGCCACAGCGGAACTCCGGTCCGCTAATGATTGGCAGTTGATTTTTACGTGCTGAGTTGCCAGCCCTGACACACAACCTTCAACGAAGGTACACCCATTCACGCATGTCTCCACTCAGAAGACGTTCTAGCTGAGAGTCGAACCGGTCAGCGTCTTACTGTGAGGTGAAACGCTACCGCAGCACCACCACTGCGATTCGAAACATTGTAAGCAAATGCGGATAGCAATTCCATGTAAAGGAAGGCACCTACGATGTGCAGACTTGTGTGGAATGCCACAATGATCACCAGGGGTTTATAAATAGTTGCCATTCTGTTAGTGCAACACATCTGCACAGAGGTCAACTTAAAGAGAGGACAAATAAAGTACAGTCGTGTACCTACTATAAATGTAGATGTTCAAGTGTATTCACTGTTGCTGTCATTACACTTGGGTTATCCTGCTGGCAGTCTACCTCCAGTCGGCCTGAATTCCAAAGTCCTGGTCCGGCGTCGTTTGCTGTCACCTCCTCCCCGACGTCAGTGCTCCAGGGGTATAAAAGATGCAGCCGACGCCATTTTCTTCAGTTTTTCTTGCCCCAGATGTCAGGTGCCCCCAAAAGGGTAGGCTAAAAAATTCTGATCATAAAAAAGCATGCACATAACCTTCATCTACAAGCAAATACACCACATAGGTTGTATAGAAAAGAGAAGTACAGATAAGTCCCAGCAATGAAAGGGGGATGATGGGAGGGTAACCTAGACTGCAACAGTGAATACACTCGAACATCTACATTTATGGTAGGTACACAACTGTACTATGTTCATCGTGTTTCACTGTTGCAGTCATTACACTTGGGTTGAATTCCAAAGCTGAGGTTGGGTGGCTAGGCCTAAATAGAATTAGGAGTGGCTATGAGGCCCTGCAGAACTGCAGTGGCAAAGCCTGCTCTGGATTTAGAGTAAAGAGGTAAGTGGTAGTGCTTTGTAAAAGTGTGCACTGAAGTCCAGGTTGCAGCCTCCAAAATGTCCTTGGTTGGTACTCCTCTGAGGAAGGCTGCTGAAGTGGCTGCTGCTCTGGTAGAATGTGGCTTAATGCCCTTAGGCACTGATTTGCCATGTTGTGAATAGCAGAAACGAATGCAGTGGCCTATCCATTTTGAAATAGTCAGCTTTGAAATAGCTTTTCCTTGTGATCCTGCAGCATATGCCACTAAGAGTTGCTCAGTCTTTCTGAAAGCTTTAGTTTTGTCCAGGTAAAAGCATAGCTGTCTGTGTATGTCCAATGAATGCAGAAGTCTCTCACCCTTATTCTGTGGGTTTGGATAAAAGGTAGGCAAATGTATGGTTTGGTTAAGAGCCACACTGGACACTACCTTAGGCATAAATGTTGGGTTTGTCCTTAGAGAAACCCTGTCTGGATGGAAAATAATAAAAGGTTCCACAGCCATTAGTTCCTGTAACTCTGAGACTCTTCTTTTGCTGAAGTAATTGCTAGGAGAAGAGCTGTTTTCCATGATAAGTATTTTATCTCAGCTGTATTGGTTGGCTCAAAAGGAGGCAGTGCGAGTTTTTCTAAGACAAAATTGAGGTTCCATGCAGGTATTGGTGCTCTCCTTGGAGGTCTTATGTTTTTGGCCCTTCTGAGATACTGCCTTAGCAGTGGATCAGAAAAGATAGGTGGGTCCATATTGTAGTGAGCTGAAATGGCAGAGGCATGGATCTTAACTGATGAGAAGGATAGGCCTTTGTCCAGCATCTCAGTTAGGTATTGTAAAATCTGAAGAATATTTGGTAGAAGCGTGTCAATTCCCTGTGCCTGGTTCCAATCACAGAATCTCTTCCATTTTTCTGCAAAAGATTTTCTGGTGCTGAGCCTCCTGGCCTCCAAAATAACATCCATAACTGCTTTAGAGAGAGGTGTGCTTTGAAAGTTTACATTATCCACCATGCAGCCAGATTTAGGGTTCTGAGTTGGCTGTGTAGGATCTGATTGTTTTGTTGGGTCAGCAAATGAGAAATTTGAGGCAATGTCCAGGCTGGGCTTTGAGACCAGCTCTTTAGGACTGGGTACCAGTGCTGGCGTGGCCAGTCTGGGGCAATCAGGATCATTTTTGGCTTCTCTTGTCTGACCTTTAGGAGTACCTTGGGGAGGAGAGGCAGAGGAGGGAAGGCACATACTGTAAGGGCTTTCCAGCTGAATGAAAGGACGTCCACTTTCCATGCTTGTTTGTGATACATCCGAGTGCAGAATCTCTGTAGCTGGCAGTTGTGAGGGGAAGCGAATAGATCTATGTCTGGGCATCCCCATTCCCCTGTTATCATGCTGAAGATTTGTGGATCTAGTTTCCACTCGTGAGGATCCATGAGGTTTCAGCTTAGTTCTTCTGCCAGAGTATTTTTCTTTCCTGGCAGGAATTGTGCTTGCAGGTGTACTTGATAAGTCAATGCTGTGTTCCACAAAGTCATGGTTTGTCTGCAGAGGGGATAGGAATGTGTGCCTCCTTGCTTGTTTATGTACCACATGACTGTAGTATTGTCCGTCTTTATCAGCAGTTGTCCTGGATGAAGTAAGTCCTTGAAGGCTGTCAGGGCATTCTGTACAGCTAGCATCTCTTTTTGATTGATATGAAGATGCATTTGGCTTGTGGGCCATGTGCCCTGAATACATTTTCTTGCCATGTGTGCCCCCCCCAGGCATAATCTGATGCATCTGTTGTTAGTGCCTGCCTGGCTGTGGGTAAAGTGAATGGCTGTCCCTTGTTGTGGTGACAGGCCTGTGCCCACCATTGAAACTCCTGTTGCAGACAGGGAATGAGAGTAATTAATGCTTCCAGGCTGTGGCAATGTTGAGTCCAAACACTTTTTAGATACCACTGTAGTTTCCTCATATGCAGTCTTGCATATGGAATTAGTAGAATGCAGGATGCCATGTAGCCCAAAGCCTGCAGAATTTTTCTTGTAGATAACTGGGTCTTTGTTGCCATGTTTTTGAAGTAAGAAGTCAGTTGCCTTTGTTTGTCTGGCGTGAGATAAGCCATCTGGGCAGTTGTATTTAAGCTTGCACCCAGGAATATTATCTCTTGAGAGGGTACTAGTTTTGATTTATTTTCGTTTACTGTGTACCCTATGCAAATTAATAATCTTTTTACGAATGCCAGATGCTTTAGTAGAATGTCTTTGGTCTCTGCTTGAATAAGGCAGTCGTCCAAGTAGGGATATATTTGAATTCCTCTTTGTCTGCAAAAAGCAATTACTGGTGCCAGGCATTTTGTGAAGACCCTGGGCGCATTAGATAAGCCAAAGGGCAGTGCAGAGAATTGGTAGTGCATTGTGTCAGCTATGAATCTGAGGTATCTTCTGCAAGATTGTCTGATTGGTACATGCAGGTATGCCTCTTTGAGGTCCAAAGTTACAAGCCAAGCCTTCGTGCCCAACATGGGCAGAAGTTGCTGCAGAGTCGCCATTTTGAATTTTGGAACGTCCAGAAAAGTATTTAGAATAGACAGGTCCAGAATTGGTCTCCAGGCGTTGTCCTTTCTTGGCACTAAGAAAAGTCTTGAGTAAAATCCTTGTCCCTGCTCTTGTTGTGGCACTGGCTGAATAGCCCTCATGTCCATGAGAGATGAAATTTGTTTTTGTGCCTCTGCCCATTGATTGTGTGGCAGGTCTGGCATACCTTTTGCCTTTGGAAGGGTGTGAAAGTGGAACCTGTAGCCCTGAGAGACTATATTTAAGACCCATTTGTCCTGGGTGATCCTGTGCCAGTTTTGTGAAAAAAGTGCTAGCTTTCCCCCTAAGGGTGCTGCCAAAAGGTAAGTGCTTGGCATTGGCAGAGGGAAGTCATTGGGACTGTTTCCTATAAGGCTGTGATTTGTCTTCTCCGCTTTTGGAGGTAGAATCACCCCATTGTTTGGGCCTGTATGAGCCCTGGGGCTGTTGCCTGCCTCTAGGGCGTCTGAATCTGCCTCTTTGTGGCCTGTCTGACGCTGGAAAGGACCAATTCTTAGAAGGCCAGTCATGCTAAATCTGGTTGTACCTGTAAAAAATCCTTTACTGTCTGCATAGATTTAGCTTTATCCTCCATTTTCTTCAACACCTCTTCTGCCTTAACACCAAACAAAGTATCATGCTGTAATGGAGCATCCAATAATTTTGCCTTAACATGATCAGGCAGATTCTGTTCTTTTAACCAAGCATGCCTTCTAATAACAGAACCTGTAACAGCGGCCCTGCACGAGGCCTCCAGTGAATCATAACCACATTTCAAAGTATGTTTTCCCAATTGTTCAGCTGCATGCAATAAATCCTGCAAATCTTTGTTCTCAGAACTTTCAGAATTTGTCAACATTTTTTGTTTTAACAGAGACATTAAGTATTGATGATATTTGAGCATATGAAACTGACAATTTAAAGCCCTTACAGCCAAAGTAGCAGAAGTGTAGACTTTTTCCCCCATCTGTCCAGAGCCCTAGAATCTCTATCTGAGGGGACAGGGTTTTTAGCAGTAGCAACCTTCGCTCCTTTGGGACCCTGTGAAATAGTTTCTGTGTCCACAGCAGGGTTTTTATATAGAAATTTATGGAAATCAGGGACTTTGTAGTATCTGTCCGGCTTAACAGGTGCAGGAGGTAACGTGTCTGCGCTGAGGTAGTAAAAGAAAATCTCTAAGTCTTTTCTTAGAATCTGAATAATCTTGGCTCTCCCAGTGGAAATGCTCCCTCATGGTATGTAGGGTTTCCCCAAATGAGTAATCCTCAGGAGGAGAGGCTGAAGGAATAGAATCTTCAGCATCAGAATCCTCATAGGGAGGAATAGAATATCCCTGTTCTGAAGAGGAATCAGAGGAAATGGAAACCTGATCAGAGGAATCATATTCAGTATCTTGCCTAGGCCTCTTATCAGGAGGGGGATGGGAACCCCTAATCAAAGTAATTAGGTCTTCGGCCATTTTGAGCATCTGTTTCTTAGGCATAGAAGCCTGTCCTGGAGAATGCTGTACTTGTTTCCTTGTTTTTAAAACTGTTTTAGACTTTGTCTTGGATGCTGAAGTAGGCTTGATATAAAGTTGTGTAGGTCTGAAGACACCCTCAGAAGCTGATGCCTGCTCAGCAGCTCCGGACCCATCTGAGGGATTAGTTTCCGAAGGGCCAATACCTTGAGTATCCAGAGGCATAGCTGTCTCCACGTGGGAGTCGAAAGCGGCCTGTGGCTCTGAGGTAGCGGGAGTCAGGGGCTGCGAAGCACCTCATTGAGCACCAGTGAACTGGCGACTGGCCTAGAAGAGGCTTCGTCATCGGTTTTGGACCTCGGATGCCTGTCCTTTTCTTTATCCTTCTGCTTTTTATGAATTCCGGTCGTCGGTTGTTTCGACGGCATTATATAGTTAAACCTTCGGCCAAAGTAATGAAAAGCAAAATCGTACTGACGCTTTATTGTGCGTTGGTTAAATCTAGCACAAAACCGACATCTAGCAACATCGTGGTCAGGGCCTAGGCAAGGAATACAGTAAGAATGAAAATCCTTATGAGGTATTTGCTTCCCACAAGAAATACAATTGTTAACTTTTTCTGACATTGGTCTGGAGCAAGAAAAAAGTTTCCCCAACGGGGTACTTAGCTTTATTAAAGACTTCGGATCTGAAATTCAATTTCGAAAATCTCAGGAGTCGGCTGACCGACACTTGCGAACTGCTTTTGCTTCGGGCACCGCGTGGCAAGAAAGACTGAAGAAAATGGCGTCGGCTGCATCTTTTATACCCCTGGCGCACTGACATCAGGGAGGAGGTGACAGCAACCGATGTTGGACGAGGACTTTGGAATTCAGGCCGACTGCAGGTAGGCTGCCAGCAGGATAACCCAAGTGTAATGACTGCAACACTGAAACACGATGAACATCCAGTAATAGTGACAATATTTGACATAGATGTCACAGAAATGTGTTAGAATGTAACACTCTCAACCTCTTAGATTGAGGAATGTGGACAAAGCCATAAAAATAGGGGAACAAAGGGCCAGAAATAGGGACAGATATTTAACATTGCACTTACAAACTTAGCTAGTTGATAGAATATATAGGTTGCACATTAGCATGAACCTTTTGAAGAGCATGAAGTTTGAAACTCAAATGCCAGTCATCAGTTTCTGACTGCACTCTGCAATGACATGCCAAAGGTTTGTCAGGAAAAAATGTTATGAGGAAAAGATCACAAATATGAGACAAAAACTGGACATTCTGTACATATCAGGACAGTTGTGAGGTATGCACTCAAATGTATATAATACTGAGCCATATCAGTCTAGAGATCATCCCAGTGATATGGCAGAGAGCCACATATTTGATAAGGAAAACATCTGGGCATCCTGAGAATATCTGTACACTTGAGATGTATGAATGTGAAATATGTGATCCAAATACAGTACAGAACAGTGTGCCTACAGTGCAGAGTACTGTGATACCCCATTCCTGGCATACTGTAATGAAGCCATGTTAATGAACTGTAACAGGACATAGGATATCCATGTAAAATGATCACTCAGCAGAAGTGTTTGTATTGAATAGAGACACACAGATGAATTGTTGGAATGAAAATTCTTGGAATTAACACAGAGAAAGAGTACAGGTGAAACTCCCACATGTACAGCAAAGAAGGGCATGTTAATGGAAGATGGTTCTAGCAGCAACACCAAGCACATATCTATATGGTATAGTACAGATTGTACAGTGAAAATGTGTTGTCTGTGACTGTCACACAAGGTGACACAATGGGGAGAATGTGTGTGTGGGATAAGCGTCCTTACATGAATAATGCAGAGGACATCTATCAAGGATCTGACATACAACTGGGGTACATATTGGGAAGCTGTACAAGCTGTTATACCTGAATATAAGTGTACTCTCAGCAGAGGTCTCCAGCAAGGTGGACACAGGTAAAGGATCATGGCAAACATTACAAGAACCAACCACAATCATGGACAATGTCAGAATAATACCACCACTAATCCCATGCCTGTGACATAATGTATGGGATGTGGAGTGATAACAGATGAGCCTACACACACACACACACACACACACACACACACACACACACACACACACACACACACACACACACACACACACACA
The DNA here is from genome assembly GCF_019279795.1 of Protopterus annectens. Classification (NCBI taxonomy): domain Eukaryota; kingdom Metazoa; phylum Chordata; order Ceratodontiformes; family Protopteridae; genus Protopterus; species Protopterus annectens. The sequence continues at coordinate 388,000,443 of NC_056732.1, read as the reverse complement.
CACTTGACAACTATTATGATGAATCCACACTCTGTGAGGGTAACCACGCACACTGTCCTGGTACTGTAACATCTGCAGGAGGTGTTAGGAGGGACACTGCTATACCTGTATGTGACAGTATGGGCAATACAGACTAGTTGCCTTGCCTGCATGGCATATATCTATGGCACAATCTGCACTGTCATGAATGATATACATGCCATTAATGTTGTCAAACACCTATTTATGCAGTGTGTGCATAAGCTGAACAGGTAGCACTTATGCATCTGGTGTAACAACTGTCTAAGGACCAGAACAATGCATCAATGGGCCCAGACTGTATCCCAGGATGCCTTCTAAATAGGATGAAACATGATCTATCAGGCCCTCTGGAATTGCTACTTAACTGTAGCCTCCAAACATGCTTTGTTCCTCATAAATGGAGAACAGCAACAGTCATCCCTCTACAGAAAGGTAGACCTTCTACAGACTTTAGAAAGTACACTTGTGTATACTTACCATAAATGTAGATGTTCAAGTGTATTCACTGTTGCAGTCATCACATGTGGGTTATCTGCATGCAGTAGCCCTCAGTCGGCCTGATTAACAACAAGTCTTGGGTCGGTTGCTGTCCCTTCTTCCATGACGTCAGGTCGTCAGGGGTATAAAACATGCAGCCAACGCGATTACATTAGTTTTTCTTGCCCCAGATGTCAGGTGCCCCCCTCAATGGGAAGCAATTAAATCTATAAATATACAATGTTATACCTCCAACAAAAAAGCAAATACACCAAAAAGCTTTTGAGCATAGTAAAGTAGAGTAGAGGTATAGCCAAAAGAAGAAAGGGGGCTGGAGGGAGGGTAACCAGGACTGCAACAGTGAATACACTCAAACATATACATTAATGGTAAGTGTACACAACTGTACTATGTCCTTCGTGTTTCACTGTTGCAGTCATCACATTTGGGTAGATTCCCAAAGCTAAGGATGGAAGGAGGAATTTAGATAGCATTAGGACCAGCTATAAGGCCCTGTAAGACTGCAGTGGCAAAGCCAGCTCTGGACTTAGAGAAAATTGGCAGATGGTAATGCTTGGTGAAAGTATGTACTGAACTCCAGGTAGCAGCTTCTAGGATGTCCCTGGTAGGGACGCCTCTGAGAAAAGCTGCAGAGGTAGATGCAGCCCTGGTTGAATGTGGTCTGATCCACTGTGGGATAGGTTTTCCATGGTGCTTGTAGCAGAAATGAATGCAATGGCCTATCCATTTGGAAATGGTTTGCTTTGAAATAGCCTTCCCCTCTGCCCCTGCAGCAAATGTCACCAACAGTTGGTCAGATTTCCTTTGAGGTTTAGTCCCGTCCAAGTAGAGTCTAAGTTGTCTGTACACATCTAAGGAGTGCAGTATCCATTCCCCTTTGTTCTGTGGGTTAGGAAAGAAGGTTGGCAAATGAATGGACAGATTAAGGGCCACACTGGATACCACCTTGGGCATGAAAGAGGGATTGGTCATGAGGGACACCCTGTCCGCATGAAAGATGATGAAAGGCTCCACTACTATGAGGGCCTGTAATTCAGATACCCTTCTTGCTGAAGTGATTGCTAAAAGGAAAGCTGTTTTCCAAGAGAGGAATTTTAAATCCACAGTGGCAGCTGGCTTAAAAGGAGGAAGGGTGAGCTTTTCCAATACAAAGTTAAGGTCCCAGGCTGGAGTTGGGGCTCTCCTGGGTGGTCGTAGATTTTTGGCCCCTCTGAGGAACTGCTTAAGCAGTGGATGAGAGAAGAGGGCAGGTTCTGTGTAATAATGAGTTGAAATGGCTGAGGTGTGAATTTTGATGGAGGAGAAAGACAGACCCTTGTGAAGCATCTCAGGTAAGTATTGTAAAATCTGAGGTAAATTGGCACTGCTGTGCTCATCCCTTGAGATTGGTTCCAGGCACAGAATCTTTTCCATTTTTCAGCAAAAGATTTTCTAATACTATGCCTCCTTGCCTCTAAAATGATATCCATCACTAGTTTACTGAGGGATGGTAAAGGAGAGATTAGGTAATTAGCCAGGCTGCTAGATTCAGTGTATGAAGCTGAGGGTGCAGAATCTGGTTCTCCTGCTGAGACAATAGGGTAGGTGTCTGAGGCAGGTGCCATGGGGCCAACAGTGACACACTGCACAAGAGGGGGTACCAGTGTTGTTGTGGTCAGTCTGGTGCAATCAAAATTGTCCTTGGTTTGTCTTATTTGATCTTTAGCAGTACTTTGGAGAGCAGAGGCAGAGGAGGAAAGGCATAAACTGATAAGTTTTTCCAGCTGAAGGACAGAGCATCCACTTTCCATGCTTGTTTGTGGGGAGTCCTTGTGCAAAATTTGCCTAATTGATAGTTCTGGGGGAAGGCAAACAGATCTATATCTGGGCTCCCCCAATTACTTGTCAACATGTTGAAAATCCTTGGTTCCAGCTTCCACTCATGTGGGTCCATGAAGTTTCTGCTTAGTTTGTCTGCCAGTGTATTTAGTTTTCCTGGCAGGAATTGAGCTTGTAGATGCACTTGGTAGCTCAGGGTTGTGTTCCACAATGCTATGGCTAGTCTGCATAGGGGGTAAGAATGTGTACCCCCCCCACTTGTTTATGTTCCACATAACAGTGGTGTTGTCCGTCTTTACCATTAATTGTCCTGGAAGAATGTGGTCCTTGAAGGCTGTCAGAGCATGCTGTACAGCTAACATTTCTTTTTGATTGATATGCAAGTGCATTTGACTTGGGTTCCATTTGCCCTGAATGCACTTCACTGCCAGGTGAGCCCCCCATGCATAATCTGATGTGTCTGTTGTTAGGGTTTGGGCGGCAGGGGGTGGTGTGAATAGTAGTCCCTTGTTTTGGTGGTAGGCCTCTGCCCACCAAAGAAACTCTAGGCGTAGGCAAGGTATGATAGGAATCATTGCTTCTAGATCCTGAGAATGTTGACACCATAGGCTTTTTTGATACCATTGTAGTTTCCTCATATGCAGTCTTGCATATGGAATCAGAAGAATGCAGAAAGCCATGAACCCCAAGGCTTGTATTATTTGCCTTGCAGATAGTAGGGTTTTTGTGGCCACTTGTTTGAAGTAGTTTGTCAAATGAATTTGTTTCTCTGGCATGAGGAAAGCCATCTGGGAAGTTGAATTCAAGCTTGCTCCCAGGAATATAATTTGTTGACAGGGTACCAGGTGTGATTTCTTTTCATTTATGGTGTACTCCAGACAAGTTAGCACCCTTTGTACAAACACCAGATGATTTAAAAGTATGTCCTGGTTTTCTGCCTGAATTAAACAGTCATCCAGGTATGGGTATATTTGAATATTTCTTTGCCTGCAAAATGCGATGACTGGGGTTAAGCACTTTGTGACTACCCTGGGCACAGTAGATAAGCCAAAGGGTAGTGCAGAGAACTGGTAGTGATTGTAGCCAGCTTTGAAGCGTAGGTATCTTCTGCAAGATTCCCTGATTGGGATGTGCAGGTATGCTTCCTTTAAATCGAGTGTTACCATCCAGGCATCTTTTCCTAGCATAGGAAGCAACTGATGAAGAGTCAGCATCTTGAATTTTGGAATCACCAAAAAGGTGTTTAGAGTAGACAGGTCCAGAATAGGACGCCAAGAATTGGCTTTTCTGGGTACCAGGAAAAGTCTTGAGTAGAAACCTTGTCCTTTTTCCTCTTCTGGTACAGTTTGAATAGCCTTTATGTGTAAAAAAGAGAGTATTTGCTTTTGAGCCTCTGCACACTGATTTGGGGGGTAAATCTGGCCAACCTTTTGGCGTTGGTAATGTGTGGAAGTGAAATCTGTATCCTTGGGACACTATTTAAAACTCATTTGTCCTGGGTAATGAGTTCCCAGTTTTTGGCCTGCAGACCAATCTTTCCCCCTAAAGGAGCATTCAGTTGCGAAGTGCTTGGAAGTTTTAAAATCAAGTAATTGAGACAGTTTTCCATAGGGGGAGTCTTACTACTTCCAGATTTGGAAGTGGAAGCCCCCCACTGCTTAGTCTTGTGCATACCCTGGGACTTAAAACCTGGGATTTCTGCTGTGTCTGGGTTTTGATTGAGAAGGCCTGGAAGGGGCCGGAAAGGATCAATTCTTAGAGGGCCAATGCCTACCAAATCTTGGAGGCTGAACTTGTAAGAAATCTTTAACAGTTTGCATAGATTTAGCTTTATCCTCCATATTTTTAAGAACTTCCTCAGCTTTGTTGCCAAACAGGCGGTCCTGATTTAAGGGAGCATCACACAGTTTAGCTGTTAGCATGATCAGGCAAAGATTGCTCCTTAAGCCAAGCATGCCTTCTGAGTAATGACCCAGTGACAGCAGCCCTGCAAGAGTCCTCTAACGAATCAAACCCACATTGCAAAGTATGTTTTCCAACCAGTTCAGCAGAATGCATTAAATCCTGTAATTCCTTATTTTCAGCACAATCAGGAATCAACATCATTTTCTGTTTAAGCAATCCAATAACATGTTGCTGATACTTTAACATATGAAACTGATAGTTTAAGGCCCTAATGGCCAAAGGTGCAGAAGTGTAAACCTTCTTACCCATCTATCCAGCACCCTGGAGTCTCTATCAGAAGGGGTAGGGGTTTTGGCAGCAGAGGCCTTAATGCCCTTGGGTCCCTGTGAAATAGTCTCTGGATCCGCAATAGGATTTTTAAAAATGAACTTGTGAGAATCAGGAACCCTGTAATATCGGTCAGGTTTTCTGGGAGCAGGAGGCAAAGAATCAGGGGCCAAACTAGATTCCAAAAAGGCATCATCAACAATGTCTAGTACAGGAGGTATAGCTAAAGGCCTGTGCTGAGGCAAGAGTAAGAAATCCCTAAGCCTATTTTTCAAATCAGACAAATCCTGGCTTTCCCAGTGGAAATGCTCCATTAGAGTGTGCAAGGTTTCACCAAAAGAAAAATCCTCTGGAGGGGAAGCAGAGGGAACAGAGTCCTCTGCATCAGAATCCTCATAAGCAGATAACCCAGAAGAATCAGAAAAATCAGAATCCTGGTCAGAAGATTCATAAACAATTTCAGTCCTAGGTCTCTTAGAAGAGGGTGGTTGGCTTCACCTGATTAAAGTTATAAGATCTTCAGCCATTTTTATCATTTGTTTTTTTAGGCATAGGCCTGAGCATGCGGCCTGGGCGTCAGTTTTCTAGGCATGGTTCGAGGTTTAGGCCTTAAAGAAGAAGGAGGTATTGGATTAAGATGCAAGTCCATAGGCCTGAATACACCCTCAGAAGCCGGTGCCTGCACAGCGGCTCTAGACCCATCCAAGGTAGACAATCCGCAGGTTCCACAGTTGAAGTATCTCGCGGCATACTGGACTCCGAATGGGTCTCAATAGAGGCCTGCGAATCAGAAGTAGCGGTATCAGGGACTACGAAAGCATCTCACTGAGTACTGGTGAACTGGCGACTGGCTTAGGAGAAGCGTCATCAGCAGTTTTGGACCTAGGTGGCCTGTCTCTGTCTTTATCTTTGCGTTTTTTCGGAATTCCGATAGTCGGATGGCTTACCGATGACATTTCTGGATAATTGAACTGAGAACCAAAATATTTAGAGGCAAAAATATATAGAAGACAGAGATAGTGCGTTGATTAAATAAAGCACAAACCAACAGCAAGGTATGTTGTGGTCAGGGCCTAGGCAAGGAATACAGTATGAATGAAAATCTTTGTGAGGTATTTGCTTTCCATAAGAAATGCAATTATTAACTTTTACTGACATCGGTAAGGAGCAAGAAAAAAGTTTCCCCAATGCGGTACTTAGCTTTAGTTGAAGACTTCAATTCTGAAACTCGAAAATGAAAATTTCAGGAGTCAGCTGACCAGCACTTGCGAACTGCTTCTGCTTTGGGCACTGCACGGCAAGAAAGACTGATGTAATGGTGTCAGCTGTATGTTTTATACTCCTGACAACCTGACGTCATGGAAGAAGGGCAGCAACTGACGCAGGAGCCAAGACTTTGTTAATCAGGCCGACTGAGGGCTACATCAAGCAAATAACCCAAATCTGATGACTGCAACAGTGAAACACGAAGAACATCTATAAGTCTCACCAGTCTTATATGTAAAGCCATGGAAATAATCAGTAGTGATATAGTAAACCTCCAGATACTGGACCCAACCCAGTTTGGTTTTGGCAAGGGCAGGTCATGCCTACTCAACCTGGTGGACTTCTTTAACAAGGTCACCAAAGCAAGGGATGAGGGCAAAATAGTTCACACTGTCTACTTTGATGTAGCCAAGGCATTTGACACAATATCCCACTTGGGCATTGTTGAAAAACTCAACATGTTAGGTACAAACCCGTATGTTACCTGGTGGAAAGCCAACTGGCTCACAGACAGGACCCAGGAAGTTAGGATTGGGGAGTCCACCTCTACAAGCAGGCCAGACACAAGTGGTGTCCCTTAGGGATTGATTCTTGGACCACTCCTGTTTGGTATTTACTTGTCTGAAGTCAAGACCAATGTCAATAGTCTCTGGCTGACTAAATTTGCAAATGATTGTAAATTAGGAGCTGTCATTGAATCCCACACTGACACACATGTTCTCCAGGAAGGGCTGACACAGACAAGCAACCTGTGTCAGAGCCATGGACTAAAACTAAATGCCAAGAAATGTATAACAGGTCTATATTAGAAGACCGACTGTTTAGATGATCGAATACCTAAACATCGATCTAATATCAAACCGCACAATGTTGAACGTCCCAGGGAAACATGTCCCTTAGCCACAACACAAAAAACATTACTTTACATCTAAATGAAGTGGGGGGCTTTGCCCCCCACACTCCCCTAACTAAATATACCAACTCTGAGATCACTCAACAGTAGGGAAATAGCAAACTCCGGTGAATGGCCAAGGGAAATCTTTCCCTGCTTTAAATCGTCCGTTTGCCATTTTTTGCTTTCGATATTAGAAGATCGAAGTTTAACCCAGCCACTGGGGATGCACAAGCAAGTGCATTTCTTTGTGCCGGTCCCAAGCCTGGATAAATGGGGAAGGTTGCGTCAAGAAGGGCATCCGGCATAAAAATTCTGCTACATCACTTATGGTGCAAAAATTTCATATTTCCATACCGGATCGGTCGAGGCCCGGGTTAACAACGACTGCCACCAGTACGGTTAGCCAACAGGGTGCTGGCAGAAATTGGGCTACTGTTGGCTGAAGGAGAAGAGGAGGGTGAAGGCATGCCCGAAGGCAGGAAGAGAGGAGGAAGGTTAGGAGTGTAGCAGTGAGGGTAGGAACTTTGAATGTTGGCAGTATGACTGGTATAGGGAGAGAGCTAGCTGATATGATGGAGAGAAGGAAGGTTGACATATTGTGCGTGCAAGAGACCAGATGGAAGGGAAGTAAGGCCAGGTGTTTAGGAAACGGGTTCAAATTATTCTATCATGGTGTGGATGGGAGCAGAAATGGGGTAGGGGTTATGCTAAAGGAACAATATGCCAAGAGTGTTTTAGACATGAAGAGAGTGTCTGACAGAGTGATGTTTATGAAGCTCGAAATTGATGGTGTAATGATGAATGTTGTTAGTGCATATGCTCCACAAGTTGGGTGTGCGATGGATGAGAAATAGAAATTTTGGAGTGAGTTGGATGAAGTTGTGGTGAGTGTACCCAAGGGTGAGAGACTAGTGATTGGAGCGGACTTTAATGGGCATGTTGGTGAAGTGAACAGAGGGGATGAGGAAGTGATGTGTAGGTATGGTGTTAAGGAGAGGAATGCAGAAGGTCAGATGATTGTGGATGAATACGTATTTTAAGAAGAGGGAGGAGCATAGAGTGACGTACAAGAGTGGAGGAAGATGCACACAGGTGGATTATATCCTATGTAGGAGGGCCAGTCTGAAGGAGATTGGAGACTGTAAAGTGGTGGCAGGGGAAAGTGTAGTTAAGCAGCATAGAATGGTGGTCTGCAGGATGACGTTGGTGATCAAGAAGAGGAGGAGTATGAAAGTAGTGCCAAGGATTAAATTGTGAAAGTTAAAAAAGGGTGATTGTGAAGTGGAGTTTAGGGAAGAGTTAAGACAGGCACTGGGAGGCAGTGGAGAGTTACCGAATAGCTGGGTAACTACAGCAGAACTAGTAAGGGAGACTGCTAGAAAGGTGCTTGGTGTGACATCTGGACAGAGGAAGGAGGACAAGGAGACCTGGTGGTGGAATGAGGAAGTACAGGAGAGTATACAGAGGAAGAGGCTGGCGAAGAAGAAGTTGGATTGTCAAAGAGATGAAGAAAGTAGATATGAGTATAAGGAGATGAGGGGCATGGCAAAGAGAGAGGTGGCGAAAGCTAAGGATAAGGCGTATGGAGAGTTGTATGAGAAATTGGACACTAAAGAGGGAGAAAAGGACCTGTACCGATTGGCTAGACAGAGGGACAGAGCTGGGAAAGATGTGCAGCAAGTAAGGGTGACAAAGGATATTGAGTGAAAGGTACTCACAAGAGAGGAGAGTGTGTTGAGTAGATGGAAAGAGTATTTTGAGAGGCTGATGAATGAAGAGAATGAGAGAGAGAGAATGTTGGATGATGTGGGGATAGTGAATCAGGAAGTGAAACAGATTAGCAAGGAGGAAGTAAGGACAGCTATGAAGAGGATGAAGAATGGAAAGGCTGTTGGCCCAGATGACATACCAATGGAAGCATGGAGGTGCTTAGGAGAAATGGAAGTGGAATATTTAACTAGATTGTTTAATGAAATTTTGGAAAGTAAGAGGATGCCTGAGGAGTGGAGAAAAAGTGTTTTGGTACCTATCTTTAAGAATAAGGGTGATGTGCAGAGCTGCAGTAACTACAGAGGGATAAAATTGATCAGTCACAGCTTGAAGTTATGGGAAAGAGTAGTAGAAGCTAGGTTAAGAAGGGAGGTGATGATTAGTGATCAGCAGTATGGTTTCATGCCAGGAAAGAGCACTGCAGATGTAATGTTTGCTTTGAGAGTCTTATTGGAGAAATACAGAGGTCAGAAAGAGTTGCATTGTGTCTTTGTAGACTTGGAGAAAGCATATGACAGGGTGCCTAGAGAAGAGTTGTGGTATTGTATGAGGAAGTCAGGAGTGCCAGAGAAGTACGTAAGAGTGGTACAGGATATGTACGAGGGTAGTGGGACAGTGGTGAGGACTGCAGTGGGAGTGACAGATCCGTTTAAGGTGGAGGTGGGATTACATCAAGGATCAGCTCTGAGCCCTTTCTTATTTACAGTGGTGATGGACAGGTTGACAGATGAGATCAGACAGGAGGCCCTGTGGACTATGATGTTTGCAGATGGCATTGTGATCTGTAGTGAGAGTAGGAATCAGGTTGAGGAGACTCTGGAGAGGTGGAGATATGCTCTAGAGAGCAGAGGAATGAAGGTCAGCAGGGCTAAGACAGAATATGTGTGTGTAAATGAGAGGGAAGGTAGAGGAATGGTGAGGATGCAGGGAGTAGAGTTGGTAAAGCTGGACGAGTTTAAGTACTTGGGATCAACAGTTCAGAGTAATGGTGAATGTGGAAGAGAGGTGAAGAAGAGAGTACAGGCAGGGTGGAATGGGTGGAGAAGAGTGACAGGAGTGATTTGTGACAGACGGGTACCAGTAAGAGTGAAAGTCTACAAGAGGGTAGTGAGACCAGCTATGTTATATGGGTTGGAGACAGTGTCATTGACAAAAAGGCAGGAGTCAGAGCTGGATGTGGCAGAGTTAAAGATGTCAAGATTTGCACTTGGTGTGACTAGGATGGATAGGATTAGGAATCAGTATATTAGAGGGTCAGCTTATGTTGGACAGTTTGGAGACAAAGCAAGAGAGACAAGATTGCATTGGTTTGGACATGTGCTGAGGAGGGATGATGGGTATATTGGGAAAAAGATGCTAAGGATGGAGCTGCCAGATAAGAGGAAAAGAGGAAGGCCTAAGATGAGGTTTATGGACGTGGTGAGAGAGGACATGCAGGCGGTTGGTGTGACAGAGCAAGATGCAGAGGATAGGAAGAAATGAAAAGAGATGATCCGCTGTGGCGACCCCTAATGGGAAAAGCCGAAAAATGATGATGATGATTAGAAGATCGAAGTTTAGGTGCTCGCTCACCTAAACAGTCGGTCTTCTAATATAGACCCCTTATAACAGTATGCGTCTGGAAATCATCCACCCCTGTTAACTATCATATTGACAGTACACCCCTTAGATTTGACTCAGTAGTCAGGGACTTAGGAACACACATAGTAATCTAGACGTTGACCATTGTGTGTCTACAGTAGTGAGGAAATAATTCTGTTGTGCAACTTATAAACAAAGGTATGGCATCTAAGTCCAAGGAAGTCATTGTTCCACTGTATTTGACATTCATTAAACCTATCATTGAGTACAATACCCCCTCTCGTATGTACCTAACTAGGGATACCCAACAACTGGAATGTCCACAGAGGTTTCTCACTAAAGAAATGCAGGGCATACTTAAAATTTCCTATGCAGACTGCCTCAAGGCCCTATCCCTGTATTCTGTCTCCTACAGACTTTTGAGAGGACATCTATGCCTGGTATACATGGCATTGTCAGACCCCACTCTAATGGACCTCCTGCATATCCACAAAACAAACAGCACCAGAATTACCCATTCTAAAGACTTAAACCTTGCCTGTGATATAAACTGTACCTACTGGAGAGACAGATATGTATCCCAGAGACTACCCTGTCTCTGGAATAGGCTCCCCATCAGTGTGAAGCAGAGTTCCTCCCTAACCAAATTCAAGTGCAACTTGGACAACTGAATGGGGAAAGTACAGTTGTGTTCACTTACCATAAATGTAGATGTTCGAGTGTATTCACTGTTGCAGTCATTACATTTGGGTTATCCTGCTGGCAGGTTGCCCTCAGTCGGCCTGAATTCCAAAGTCTTGGGTCCTGCATCGGTTGCTATCGCCCCTTCCCTGACGTCAGGTCATCAGGAGTATAAAGGATGCAGCTGACACCATTTTCTTCAGTTTTTCTTGCCCCAGATGTCAGATGCATCCAAAAGGGTATGCTAAATATATGCAAGTAACACATTCATGCATCAAAATAAACTTTACCTTCATCTATAAGCAAATACACTATATAGGTTGTATAGATCAGAGAAGGAAAGATAAGTTCCAGCAAAAATAAGGGGGATGGTGGGTGGGTAACCTGGCCTGCAACAGTGAATACATTCGAACATCTACATTTATGGTAAGTGCACACAACTGTACTATGTTCTTCGTGTTTCACTGTTGCAGTCATTATATTTGGGTAGATTCCCAAAGCTATGGATGGGAGGATGGAACTAAATAGCATTAGGGGCGGCTATGAGGCCCTGCAGAACTGCAGTGGCAAAGCCTGCCCTGGATTTAGAGTAAAGTGGAAGATTGTAATGTTTTGTAAAGGTATGCACTGATCTCTAAGTAGCAGCCTCTAAAATGTCTTTGGTTGGTACTCCAGAGAAAGGCTGCAGAAGTGGCTGTAGCTCTGGTTGAATGTGGCCTAATGTCCTTAGGCACAGGTTTGCCATGCTGAGAGTAGCAGAAACAAATGCAGTGACCTATCCACTTTGAAATAGTCTGCTTGGAGACAGCCTTTCCTTGCAATCCTGCAGCATATGCCACTAGTAATTGTTCTGTCTTTCTGAAAACTCTAGTTTTTATCCAAGTAGAATCTAAGTTGTCTTTGTACGTCCAAAGAATGCAGAATTTTCTCCCCCTTGTTCTGTGGATTTGGATAAAAGGTTGGCAAATGAATAGTTTGGTTAAGGGCTACACTGGATACTACCTTAGGCATAAATGTAGGGTTTGTCCTCAGAGAGACCCTGTCCGGATAAAAAATGATAAAGGGTTCCACAGCCATGAGAGCCTGTACGTCTGACACTCGTCTTGTAGAAGTTATTGCTAGCAGCAGAGCTGTTTTCCAAGATAAAAACTTTATATCTGCAGTAGCAGCTGGCTCAAAAGGAGGTAAGGTGAGTTCTTCCAAGACATAGTTGAGGTCCCATGCAGGTGTTGGTGTTCTCCTTGGAGGCCTTAAATTCTTGGCTCCTCTGAGGTACTGCCTTAATAAAGGATGAGAAAAGAGTGGTGGCTCTGTACTGTAATGAGCCAAAATGGCAGAGGCATGGATTTTAATTGATGAGAAAGATAGGCCTTTGTCCAGCATCTCAGTTAAGTATTGCAACATCTGAGGAATATTTGGGACAGCTGTATCAGTTCCTTGAGCTTGGTTCCAAGCACAAAATCTCTTCCATTTTCCAGCACAGGATTTTCTAGTACTAGGCCTTCTGGCTTCTAAAATGACATCCATCACAGCTTTACTGAGAGGTGTGCTTTGTATGGCTACATTATCCGCCATGCTGCCAGGTTTAGGGTCCTGAGTTGGCTGTGCAGAATCTGATTGTTTTGTTGGGACAGTAGGTGAGGTATTTGAGGTAAAGTCCAGGCTGGGCATTGAGACAAGTTCCTTAAGATTGGATACCAGTACTGGTGTGAACAGTCTGGGGCAATCAGAATCATTTTTGGTTTCTCCTGTCTGACCTTTAGGAGTACTTTGGGGAGGAGAGGCAGTGGAGGAAAGGCATATACTGACAGGTTTGTCCAGCTGAAAGATAAGGTGTCCACTTTCCATGCTTGTCTGTGATAAGTCCTTGTGCAGAATCTTTTTAGTTGATTGTTGTGAGGGGAGGCAAATACATCTATGTCTGGGCGTCCCCATTTCTTTGTTATCATGCTGAAGACTTGTGGATCCAGGAGCCACACGTGGGGATCCATGAGGTTTCTGCTTAGTTCGTCTGCCAGAGTATTTTCCTTTCCTGGCAGGAATTGTGCCTGCAGATGAACTTGGTAAGTCAATGCTGTGTCCCATAAAGCCATGGCTAGTCTGCAAAGTGGGTAAGAGTGAGTGCCCCCCCCCCCCACTTGTTTATGTACCACATGACCATGGTGTTGTCTGTCTTTATCATAAGTTGTCCTGGATGAATTAGGTCCTTGAAGGCTATCAGGGCATTTTGAACAGCTAGCATCTCCTTTTGATTGATATGTAGATGCATTTGGTTTGCGGACCAGATGCCCTGAATACCTCTTCCTGCCATGTGGGCCCCCCAGGCATAATCTGATGCATCCGTCGTAAGGTTCTGCCTGTCTGTGGGTATTGAGAATGGCTTTCCCTTGTTTTGGTGACAAGCCTTTGCCCACCACTGAAACTCCTGTTGCAGGCAGGGAATAATAGAAATCATTGTTTCCAGGCTGTGGCAATGTTGTGTCCTGACACTTTTTAGGTACCATTGAAGTTTCCTCATATGCAGTCTTGCATATGGAATTAGTAGGATGCAGGATGCCATGAAGTCCAAAGCCTGCATAATTTTTCTTGCAGATAACTGGGCCTTTGTTGCCATTTCCTTGAACGAGGTAGTCAGTTGCCTTTGTTTGTCTGGTGTGAGATAAGCCATCTGGGCAGTTGTATTTAAGCTTGCACCCAGGAATATTATCTCTTGTGAGGGTAATAATTTTGATTTCTTTTTGTTGACTGTGTACCCTAGGCATGTTAAAAGTTTCTTCACAAAAGCCAGATGCTGTAGTAGAATGTCCTTGTTCTCTGCTTGAATGAGGCAGTCATCCAAGTAAGGATATATTTGTATTCCTCTTTGTCTGCAGTAAGCAATTACTGGTGCCATGCACTTTGTGAAGACCCTGGGCACAGTAGATAAGCCAAAGGGCAGTGCAGAGAATTGGTAATGCTTTGAGCCAGCTTTGAATCTGAGGTATTTTCTGCATGATTGTCTGATTGGGACATGCAAGTATGCCTCTTTTAGGTCTAAAGTCACGAGCCAAGCCTTGCTGCCCAGCATGGGCAGAAGCTGCTGTAAGGTCAACATCTTGAATTTTGGTATATTCAGGACAGTGTTTAGAATAGATAGGTCCAGTATTGGTCTCCATGCTTTGTCCTTTCTGGGTACCAAGAACAGCCTTGAGTAAAATCCTTGTCCCTGCTCTTTCTGTGGCACTTGTTGAATAGCCCCCATGTGCATGAGAGATGCAACTTGTTTTTGAGCCTCTCCCCATTGATTTTTTGGCAGGTCAGGCCAACCGTTTGTCCTTGGCAGGGTATGGAAGTGAAACTTGTAGCCTTGTGAAACTATGTCTAAAACCCATTTGTCCTGGGTAATAATATGGCAATTTCGAGAAAAAAGTGCTAGTTTCCCCCCTAAGGGTGCTGCCAGAAGATAAGTGTTCGGTACAGGCAGGGGGAAGTCATTGGGACTGTTTCCTGTATGGATGTGATTTGTCCTCTCCGCTTTTGGAGGTAGAAGCACCCCATTGCTTAGACCTGTACGGACCTTGTGGCTGGGATCTGCCTCTAGGGCATCCGGATTTGCCCCTTTGAGGTCTGTCTGACACTGGAAAGAACCAATTCTTTGTAGACCAGTGTCTGCTAAACCTAGGAGGCTGTACCTGTAAGAATTCCTTGACCGTTTGCATAGATTTAGCTTTGTCCTCCATTTTCTTTAACACCAAACAGGGTATCATGCTGTAATGGAGCATCTAATAATTTTGCTTTGACATGATCAGGCAGATTTTGTTCCTTTAACCAAGCATGCCTCCTAATGACAGAACCCGTGACAGCGGCCCTGCAGGAGGCCTCTAGAGAATCAAAACCACACTGCAAAGTATGCTTTCCAACTTGTTCAGCTGCATGCAATAAATCATGCATTTCTTTGTTTTCTGCACATTCAGAATTTATCAACATTTTCTGTTTAAGCAGTGTCATGATATATTGCTGATATATGAGCATATGAAACTGGCAATTTAAGGCCCTTATAGCCAAGGTAGCAGATGTGTAATTTTTTTTTCCCCATCTGTCTAGTGCCCTAGAATCTCTGTCAGAGGGGGTAGGGTTTTTTGCAGTGGAAGCCTTGACCTCCTTGGGACCCTGAGAAACAGTTTCTGGGTCTGCAGCCGGGTTTTTGAAAAGGAATTTGTGAGAGTCAGGAACCCTGTAGTATCTGCCCGGCTTAACAGGAGCTGGAGGTAAGGAGTCAGGGGTCAGACTAGACTCTGAAAACACATCATCTACAATGTCTAACACAGGTGGAATAGCTAGAGGCCTGTGTTGAGGTAGTAAAAGGAAGTCTCTGAGCCTTTTCTTAGATTCCGAAAAATCTTAGCTCTCCCACTGGAAATGCTCCCTCATGGTATGCAAGGTTTCCCCAAAAGAGTAGTCCTCAGGAGGAGAAACTGAAGGAATAGATTCTTCAGCATCAGAATCCTCATAGGGAGGTAGAGAATATTCCTGATCAGAAGACAAATCAGAAGAAATGGAAACCTGATCTGAAGATTCATAGTCTGTCTCTTGCCTAGGCCTCTTATCAGGAGGGGGATGGGAACTCCTGATCAAGCTAATTAAGTCTTCGGCCATTTTGATCATCTGTTTTTTGGGCATGGAGGCCTATCCATGAGGCTGTTGAACTTGTTTCTTTGTCTTTAAAGGTGCTTTAGTCTTTGCCTTTGAAGCTGAAGTCATTTTAATGTATAATTGTTTAGGTCTGAATACACCCTCAGAAGTCGTTGCCTGCTCAGCGGCTCCAGACCCATCTGAGGGAATAGTCTCCGAGGCTCCAATACTTTGAGCTTCTAGCGGCCTTGCCGACTCCACATGGGTCGTCAGGGGCTGCGATAGCACCTCACTGAGAACTGGCGACTGGCTTAGGAGAAACCTCGTCATCGGTTTTGGACCTCAGTAGCCTGTCTTTTTCTTTTTCTTTGCATTTTTTGTGAACTCCGGTTGTCGGATGGCTATCCGACGACATTGCATAATTAAATCTTCGGCCAAGATAGCTTAATGCAAAATCTTACCAACGCTTAATAGTGTGTTGGTTAAATCTAGAACAAAACTGACAACTAGCTACGTCGTGGTCAGGGCCTATGCAAGGAATACAGTAAGAATGAAAGTCCTTATGAGGTATTTGCTTCCCACAAGAAATACAATTATTAACTTTTTCTGACATCAGACTGGAGCAAGAAAAAAGTTTCCCCAATGGGGTACTTCGCTTTTAATAAAGACTTCAGATCTGAAATTTGAACATGAAAATCTCAGGAGTCGGCCGACCGGCACTTGCGAACTGATTCTGCTTCGGGCACCGCACGGCAAGAAAGACTGAAGAAAATGGCGTCGGCTGCATCTTTTATACCCATCGGCTGCATCTTTTATACCCCTGATGACCTGACGTCAAGGAAGGGGCGACAGCAACCGATGTAGGACCCAAGCCTTTGGAATTCAGGCCGACTGAGGGCAACCTGCCAGCAGGATAACCCAAATGTAATGACTGCAACAGTGAAACACGAAGAACATCAGCAAATTCATCCCTGGTTTAGCACCTATGTCTCTAATGGACACAAACAACCTGTAAATGGTTCATCTCCCAGGCCTCTGCTTGTAAATGTTTCATCTCCCAGGCCCATGTTTACACTTATCAAGGGTATCAGAACTTGTCAGAGATTTTGGATGCATGATTAGGCTTAAAAAGGCCCTTGTTTCATTAGCCTAGTAAACACCTATGAACCTATTGGTGTTCCGCACCATCAGCCAGTCATGTATATTCCCGAGAAAGAATACCTAGGTATGGCCAATAAGCTGTATGACAGCACAATGTGACAAAGGTGGTACACTTCAGTTACACACCACTGGAAGATGTGTTGGGAGGTACATGAAGAAGGGTGCATTGTACAGTTATTAGTGTGATGAAAGCTGGGAACCATGAAGTTATTATGGCCTCTGATGTGCATGTCCTTCACATACCCAGTACTTGTGTTATATTCAAGGGAGTAGTCAGCACTGTGACCACATGCTGGTGGATGTACCACTTACTCTCTACCCGAGAACACAGGCCACATACCTACTGGTCTGATTATAGGGTGTGATGTCCACATTATATTTGGATGGCGAGTCCATTTCCTTATTCAACTAATCCTTCCACTTGTCTCGTCAAAGCAGGTGTTGTCATGGCTGTGGCAGCAGTCACTGATATGTGCTGATACTGTCTGTATTATACTAATATCACAGCTGGAGTCAATGATTGCCCACAAGCTGTAGTCCTTCAGGCAGCTGTTTGGACACAGCATGTGTATGTCATCTGTAATGTCCATCACTTAACTAATAGGCAGGAAAGGGCCTAACAGACACCCCTGATGTACTGACCTGATCACTGGACCGGAGATATATGCCACGTCACACATTTCAGCATAGTGAGATGCCACATTTATCATACAGTGGTCTACCCATTTGGTGATACAGCTGTTCATGGCCACATATGACAGTGTTGATTGAATACCTCAGTGTGGATTTTTATCAAATATCTTGTCCTGTTCAAGTTCCACAAGATGGTAATGTTGTCATCATGCATGCCCTCGATGACCTCTTTCAGGACATCCATCAGATGTAACAGACCTGATGTAGCAGTTGCACACAGCTGGGATATTACTAGTATACATGCAGAAGAGGTCATTGATGACATATTTGTCTACCTCACAGTCAAAGAGAGTCAGGATGTCCCTATACATGCATGCATCAGGTGCTGTCCCCCCAACTCATGTGGATGTATGTTGATGTACACCCTTGTATGGGAACACAACATCAGGTGTGTGGTGTTGAACTGTACTGTGTTCAACTATGTGGGAAGGAAGGTGTATGTGGATCACACCATAGGTGATCAGTGATATTGTCACAATAAATGGATTCCATGTGATAGAAGTGCATGAAGAGATTTATGATGCAGCCTGCTTTGTACAATCACTAGTATCATGACACAACAACATCACACTGGATTAAACACTTATAAACATTGATGGATTAAACCTTATTGATGTGTAAGATGTAAAAACAACTGACAGAAACAGAACAAATCTCATGTGAGAAAGCTGTCACCACTGGCAAACCAGTCAAGCTGTCACCACTGTACACTGTTGACCCTCTATGCTTTGACTCGCGATAAAGTGAATGGCCTTTCATTATAAAGCATGATGCTTATATGGCCTGTGAAATGGATAGTTTGACCAAATTTAACCGTTGATTAATACAGGAATCATAGGTCACCACTCAGCAGCCTGCATGATACTGAGTATAGTGACAGGTATGTCAGTCCTTCCATTTATGTCATGCTTGGAGACCTTGGAGTCTCCAAGGCAGAACCCTGTGTTCTTTTGAATTGCTGTAGGTGTCTGGTGAGGTACAGAGAGATGTGAGCATTGTACTGCATTATTGGTGAGATAAGGATAAAGTACAGCAGAGGTATGACTAACCTGGTTTTGGATGTGATGTCTATATGTATGATGTGCAGAATGCAGATTGTGTGTGTCACTACTATGGGTACATAGTGATGAAGGTGCAGATTGTTATCAACATGTGTTCCCAAGTCTCAAAACACTGTGTTTGAGCTTAGGGGGTACTATGTATAACATAATATGTATGTCATTGGCAAAGGTGACAAAGAGTCATTGAATGCTTAAAGTTCAGTCCGTGAGTTTGTCACCAATCATCAGTATGTGTCAGCCCCTACTGTAATATGTTACCATCACTGGGGAACTCTATATGAGTGTGTCCGGTTAACAGTTATCTGCAAACTTGGTAAACCACAGGCCATCTACTGTTGCTTGTGCTTTAGGGAAGTATTTCCCAAAGAGTTGATGGCCCGGCACAGATCCTTGTGGTATTCCACTGGTAAGCTAGTGGAGGAGGTGCAGTCCCCAACTTTGAGTGTGTGTTTTCTGTTGTTGAGCCAATTGGCAATCCAACTAGTACTGTATAGCCTAATCCCCAGATGGAAGATCTTCATTATAAGATATGAATAAGGGATAGTGTCAAATGCTCTGGATAACTCACCATGGGTGGTATGTCCTGTTATCCCTTATCCAGTTCTTTGGGATCAGTATCCAAGAAGTTTGCAAGGGTCAGTAAGCAACATCTATACTTGACAAAACCAACATGGGTAAGGGCCAAGGGTGTTGAAGATCACCTATGTCCCTGTGGATATGGTCCATGCTGATTCCTGCAACAGCATTGCAGCTAAGGCTTTTTAGGCATATGGGTCAATAGTTGTAGTTCTACATGTTACCAGATTGATGTGCATTGCTTATGACACATTTGATATTACTTTCTATAGTGTAGGTGATATATGTGTGGACAAAGTGTTGAGACACCAGGTTTGCAGGTAGCAAAGTGTATACACTTGTGAGATATACCTGTTTGCACACTGCTTAACAGTGCACAAATGTGAGCCGCTTTGCTAAAGTCTGACAGTTGGTACTGAGTCTATGAAAAACACTTGCTACTTAAATGACTTTGTGGCAGCAGGGGTTAATGCATTAATACTTTCCTTTTTGGGGCCAGATGGTACTGGGTTCAAATCCTTTTCTTCCTCTCTTTTTTCCAGTGTTTGCACTTTGCGCCACTTAGTGCAAACAGGGGAACAGATAAAAATGAATGCCAGGTTTGGCTGTGTTTATCTGGTGTGCAGAAAGAGCAGCAGTGTGCAAACTGGCCCACCCAGGAAGCAAACAGGAACCATACAGCCAAAAACATAAACCGGATGCATCAATTAATACTGCTGGACATTGCACAATCCTGCTAAGTGACAGGTGTTAGTGTAGGACTGCTCTACACATGGTCCTGAGTTAAAATACAGCATATTCCATACACTTTTACTGTTGTTTCACTTCCCATTATATTCACTCTCACTTAAAACACTTGACGTAGTGCACATGATATTAATTACATGTACGAGGGCTGAAACACTAATATCATGTCAGTTAGTTATTCACTTATTTATTATTTATTTCAGTTAGTTATTATTACATTTATTATCAAATGCATGACTGTGTGTGTGTGTGTGTGTGTGTGTGTGTGTGTGTGTGGGGGGGCAGAGCCTGAATGGCTAACTGAAATCAGCTTGATTTCAGAGCTCCATAAATCTATTAAAAATACAGGAAAATTTTATTTTTTTTCCTAAAAGGAATATCAAAAATATATAAATAAAAGTTTAAACTATATAAGTAGCACTTTTGGTGGATTTTTAGAAATATTTTCCTGTCAGAAAGATTTGGGGACTTTTACAGCTACCGGAAATGAGTAACACAAGGAATTCTCATCCTGATGTGACCTTAAAGAAAGAACTATAACTGGTGACTACTACCTTACAAGAACTGTCTTTGAAGATGGATGACTTCAAAGAAAACTTGGAAAATCTTAAACTTAATTGTCAAAAGCAAACTGATGTTTTTAAGGAGTTGTTACAGCAACATCAGACAAAAATAACAAATATAGAAACCTCTTTAAATGAAATTGAAGGAAGGCTTAAAGAAGAAGAAACCCAAAAAGAATTTCTCCTCAAACAAAATACCTGGCTCCTTAAGGTGGCTGATTTAGAAAATAAAGAAAGAATGACAAACATTAGAATGTTTGGACTACCGGAGAAAACTGAAGAT
The DNA here is from genome assembly GCF_019279795.1 of Protopterus annectens. Lineage (NCBI taxonomy): Eukaryota > Metazoa > Chordata > Ceratodontiformes > Protopteridae > Protopterus > Protopterus annectens. Next base: position 387,979,986 of record NC_056732.1, on the reverse strand, counting down.
GAGGACATTATTTCATTTTTAACTTCATGGATTCCTGAGTTCTTAGCTCTACAAGAAGGTTTCTCATATGATATTGAAAGGGCACATAGAGTTCTAAGGAAACCTGCCTCAGTCTCATCTAGTATACCTCCCAGATCAATAGTAGTAAAGTTTTTGTCATATCTGGACAAAGAGCTAGTTTTAAAAACAGCCTGGAGAAAATCACCTTTAAAATACAAAGTCTAATTAGATTTGACAATGATTATTCCACCAGAGTACTGGAGCATAGGAAAAAAGTCTAGCCACTACTAAAACTGCTTAAACAAAAGAACATCAAGGCACAACTTGCTTTTCCTGCCAGAATCAAAATCTTTTACTCAAATAAAATGAGAACCTTTAACAATTTAGAAGAGGCTACTTCATTCATCAAAAGCAACAATGTTGTCTCTATTCCTGAGGATATGAAATGGCCATCCCCTTCACTGAAGACAGCAACTGAAAAGAAATTCATGGACTGGTGTTTAAAAGAAAAAGCAAAAGATTGAATCCAAAATAGCTGTTCCTGCTAAACCTCTCAAAGCATCTACTATAATATGATTTGTTACTGGCAAATTTTTGAAATGGAAATTTTCCTCCTTTTATGTGAACATCTAAACTAAAGAATTGTTGGATTAATTATTAGTAGTATATACTGGCCAGTTTCTTGACAAATGGAAGTCTCAGTTGTTTATTCCATACTAATATAGGTAATTAGCTGAGTTTTAGAGGGTTACTATTGATTCAAACTAGGTTGCAAGCCTGCTAGCATGTTGTAATGGGTGGCATTGAGATAGTGTATTCCTTCATGGTGGTGTATTTATGCTCTTGTGTCATATGGTAGAGTTCATATTTGATGGTGAACTAGGGCACGCATGGTTTGATTGTGTTTGTCTCTGTCAGTTGCTAGGTGTGTGTCGTTAGGACTGCTGACATTGAATTTAGTTTATTAATCTCATTACTTTGGTTATTTCTTTATTATTTGTCTGCTTGCTGAGTTGTTCGACATGTCCACTTGTTTCTTTGCTATTTAGATGCTCGTTGAATTAATATACATGTCCGTGTTTTTTCCCCCTCTATCTTCTCCTACTCAATTTATAAAAAGAGAGGAAACGAGCTTTAACAGGTGTGCGATGTGAAGCTTTCTGTATTCAGAATGCCTCATGAGCACATACAGTGATTTTTTTTTTTTGAACAGGACTCAGAGCGCATTTAGTTGCTATGGTGACAGGAAGTGGAGAAGCTAAGCTTCACGGAACTTTTTTTGACAGGAAGTGAACAATTTAGCTTGTCGGCAGTTAATTTAAATAATGTGGGCATTATGATTCCCTGTCATCACCTTCTGCACACTTGAATGTCTTCTATGATATACACTTTGCTTTCTGATCTCCCTAGCATGATGCATTGTGGTTTTAAACAGGTGAACGATACGATGCAGAGTTAATGTATTCTTGTCTGGATTAACTTGTTTTACATTGTGTAATATGATGGACTTCTGATAATCTTATTCACTTTGTCCAGTTGTATTTTTTTTTGTTGTTAGGCTGCTTGTTAAGCTATTGGGCATGTATGTTTGCTTCATTCTTGTCTGAATGCTCGTTGAGCTATTACAAATGATACGCTGTGGCTTACATGTGATTGTTTAACCTGTAGTATCAAGCAGGTTTTTATTTATTTATTTTTAACAAGACTAGTGTATTTGGTTGTTATGATGACAAGATAAGCAAAACATTGCAGAGTTAATGTCTTTGCAGTTGGATTAATTTGTTTTCTATTGTGTAATATGACAGACTTCTTACTTTAAAAAGTGAAGGACGGGAAAAAAGGAAAAGAAAAATGTGATCTTCCAACATAAACAATGAATTCAAAGGATAATACAGACGTATTCACCTAAATTCCCATGCTTTAGGTATTCGTGCCAAGTCTAAGATAAGGCTTTATAGTAATACTGTTTGTTTCTTGGATGCATGTGTGTATGTGTGTGTGTGTGTGTGTGTGTGTGTGTGTGTGTGTGTGTGTGTGTGTGTGTGTGTGTGTGTGTGTGTGCGTGTGTGTGCGTGTGTACATATATAGAAACTTATTTACATGGAGAGTCTGACTGAGCCAAAAATGTCCTATTTTCAACAGGGACCCAGGGAGAAAGCTCCATTTGAAGAATTAGTTAATTTACAAGAATAATACACAAAATACAACTGGCACATTTTAAATAACTTGTCAGTATGGTATTTGATAGGAGCTTCTACCTGAGTTTCATGTTGTGAATGCATTTAGGAGCCTGGGTAAGCACGATTTGAAGAAACTAGGATAAATGACTAAATTAAATTGGTTTGAAATAGCTGCATTTTTGATAATGAATAGCTTTCTTAGCTTTGAGGAGTACATTCTTTAAAATAGTAATTGTTAACAACTGTAACATAAACACTCATATAATATTATTTTGCTTATCAACATGGTCACTTTTCCTACAGAAATACTTTATGCATGTCAACCAACATACTTTACACTCCAGAATTTTTTAAAGACAATCAAATTGCATTTAACCTCTCTTTCTGCAGCTCTATGGTGTGTCCTTCATTCGAGTAATTTTTTCACTATGACATCCAAATAATGCCACCCACCAGATAAAAAGAGAGGAAAAGTAAAACATATTTTCTCTTTGAGTATTTCAATTGTAATCAGTTCTCATTTCTATTCAGGAGACTTAGGGTGAGACATATAGTTTTTTATAAAACCTTTGAGGCATTCTTAATGAAAGTATCCATCCGTGGATTGCTAATGCTCATACAAATTACATAAATATTAGCTATGATGATTACTTCACTCCAGTTTTTACACTCAAGCGATAAATTCCTATTAGCCAATTAGGAATTTAGTATTTTATGCTATTTATTAATACTATGAGAATCTTTACATTTACCTTTTGGTAGAATGTCATTTTATGGACTACTGATTCACTGAATTTGAATCTATCACAGATGATATACTAATGCAAAATATACAAAAAATGACAAGCCAATTTGGAACTGTTCAAATCTATCAAGAGTCAACCCTTTACCCTGATCTTGGGTGTGTGTAACTTCCCAAACATAGACCGGAAGAACTAGTCATTCAAGAACACAAATGCCTAGAGATTCCTTGATTTTGTCAATGCAAATGCCTTGGAACAGCTAGTCAATACCCCCACAAGGGGTGATAATATCTTGGACTTGGTATTAACCAACATGAGTAACCTCTGCAGCATCCCTATAGTATCATCCTCCCTGGTAAGATCCGATCACAAAGTGGTCACTTTTGAAGTCACCATCTCACCCAACCCCCACCCCCTAGCTAGGATCAGACATAAAAAACTTCTCAAAAGCTGATTACAACCTCCTGAGAGATCCCCCCCCGTAGGAACTGGGACCAATATCCAAAACTACACCAAAGGACTATACAAGCATTTATACAGATGCATGGAATCAGGAATACCCGACAGGCCTAAGTCATCCTTCGCAAGGAAGAGTAAACCTGTCTGATGGACATTTGCAATAAATAAACTCTATAACAAAAGGAAAAAATTACTGTCCAAGACACAGAAGGAGCAGGTGCCCAATTGGAAAGCACTGTCTCCTTAGCCTGAACAAGCAAATAAGAACACTAGTGAAATACTCCAAAGCAAACCAAGTCCAAATTGGCCACATCTACTAGAGGCAATCATAAGGCCTTCTTCACATATGTCTGCAACCTCAAAGGAAGCACCCAGATCTGTTCAGAACTGGTGGTCAAGGACACCACATATGGAAATGCCGTGGATAGACCAAACTTGCTGGCTGACAGATTCAGTGAAAACTTTATCCCTCTGTTCCCCCCATCAGTAAATCAGGACATCCACAGTACCTGCCCCCTTGCCCTTATATCTAGGCAACAGGTCATCACTGCTCTCTAAAAGGCAAAAAAATACAGCCTCCATGGGACCCGATAACATCCCAGGCTGCATCCTACTTGAACTCAAGCTGGAACTTGCAATACCATTAGGCACCCTATTCAATCAAAGCCTGAGTACTGGCTTCATCCCATCTGAATGGAAGACAGCCACTGTCATCCCTTTACACAAAGGTGGAGCATCCACCGATCTGGGAAATTCTAGACTCATCAGACTAACTAACCTGATCTGCAAACCCATGGAATGGATTATCATGGATCTCATTAACAAGGACATTGGCAACCTCCAAACACTTGATCCCACACAGTTTAGCTTTGTCAAGGGGAGGTCATGTCTACTAAATTTGGTTGACTTCTTTGAGACAGTCCCGAAAGCCATGAACGAGGGGAAGATGGTGCACACCACCTACCCTGACCTGGCCAAAGCCTTTGACACTATTCCCCACTCAAGCATAATAGATAAACTCTCTCAACTAGGCATCAACCCATATGTTAGCAGATGGGTAGCAAACTGGCTCACTGATAGAACCCATGTAGTCAAAATAGGGGAAGCCACCTCAAGCAGTAGACCTGTAACAAGTGGCATACCCCAGGGTTCGGTCTTGGGGCCTCTGTTATTTGGGATATACTTTTCTGAGGTGCAGGCCAAAACCAGTGTGCTATGGCTGACCAAGACTGCAGATGACTGCAAGGTGGGTGCTGTCATCAATTCCCCTAGTGATGTGGACATCCTCCAAGAGGGTCTCACTCAGACAAATGACTGGTGCCAGAAACATGGCCTCAAGCTGAATACCAAAAAAATGCATCATCATCCCCTTTGGGGAGAGTGACATCCCCACAAATTATCACATTAATAACATCCTAAGTACTCAATCAGTCATGAGGGATTTGGTCACCCAGATTGATAGCAACCTGACTTTTGACCTCCACATTGCTTCCGTGGTATGGAAAGCCTTCTACATGGCCCACCTCATAAGTAAGGGTATCTCATCCAGGGACAAGGAGGTCATAACATCCCTGTGTTCTTCCCTTATAAAGACCATTATTGAGTGCAACGCACCTTTCGGCATGTATTTTGCAAAGCACATGCAGCAGCTGGTGAGACCACAGAGGTTCCTCACTAGGAGAATCCAGGGCCTCAAACATCTACCATACACAGATAGGCTGAAAGTCCCATCTCTCTACTCAGTTTCATACAGACTCCTTAGAAGTGTTCTCTGTCTGGCATACAAGGCACTCATGGACCCCACCTTGATGGGACTGCTGCATATCCATAAGTCAAGCTCCACTCAAGTAACCCACACGAGCGGCCTCAGCCTGGTCTGTGACATCAACAAGACTTGTTGGTGGGACAGACTCCCTCATCTATTGAATAGATTCCCACTCCACATCAAGCAGAATACCTCTTTACCTCTTTTTAAGGGCACCCTGGATAACTGGATGGGAAACAGAAAATATACCCCTGGGATTCCACCCATGTCCCTGCTGGGCAGGATCATTGGGTGCTGATTTGTCTAAACATGTGCTAAACTCTTGGCTAGGCTTATAAGAGCCGCAGGGCCAATAGCCTAGTAACCTCCTATGATAATGTACTCTAAAAAGGACAGGAAACAATATGTTTCCATAAAGTTAAATGTACACTATGCTATATTATACATTACATAATTAAGAAGCCTATGTACTGTGAAGTGCTGTAAATTGCTCAAATTCTTTGATTTAAGCCATTTGAGTAACTGTCTTATACAGGGAAATGTCTCATATTTAACATGCAATATGACTGCGGTGGTGGTGCTGCGGTAGCGTTGTCACCTCACAGCAAGACGTGCCATTTGATTCTCAGCTAGAGCGTTCTGTGAGGAGACATGCGCGAATGGGCATACCTTCGTTGAAGGTTGTGCGTCAGGGCTGGCAAACTCGGCATGTAAAAAATTGCTGCCAATCATTAGCGGATCGGAGTTCCGCTGTGACGACCTCTAACCGGGAAAAGCCGAAAGACGCAAACAAACCCATGAGGTATGGAATGGAATATAGAGTGTGTAATAATATGTACAGGCTTGAAATGCTATAAAATTGAAAATAAGTATTTACATTAGTTTAAAGCATTCAAATTTATATATTGCATATATAGACCTACTATAAACCTACTAAATATTGTCTATATTTAATTGAAGTGAACTGTATGCAGTTTTGGCATTCAAGACACATATGATAATATACACACTTTACTTAAAGTTATTCAGAACTTTATTCTAGAAAAGAAAGGGCTTCGTTGAGTATACAAGTAACTTAATACATTGTCTCTGCTTATGTTCATTTAAAACAGTCTCTGAACACTAGTGGGACTGCATTATGAATTCAGCTTAATGTATAAAATCTATACTATGGTGTACTAGTACTTACAGCTTTGCTTGATTATTATGGCAACATATATAATATATATATTTTTTTCTTTCCAAAGCTTATTGACTTAGAAATTTGTTTATCTTCAGTCCAAATCACTATAGCCTTGTTTTTACCATAATATTTGAATGGTTTAACTGATAAACAGATATGATTATATTACAAATTCTATTAAATGGGCCAAAGGGAAGACAGCATTCATATAACAGTGAAAATGATTTAAAATAATATACAATAGATATATACATTCTTCACTGTAATATAGTTATGTTTAATACTAATTTGAAATAATTGTAATTTATTCTGATTCATATTTATAGATATCACCAACTCACAAGCTTACTTTGTTATAAGTTTGGAATTCCATACAATTATATTGTATATCAGGCTTTCCTTTAACTTAATTAGAATTACTGAATGTTATGTTGTGTGAAGGAAGGTATTTCCCTATATGTGATGTTCTCAGATTGCTATATTTCTTCCTTCACAAACTACTCTCCATATAATAATTTACATTTATGGAGCTCAAATATTCCAGGCTGCATATGTTATGAGGGATAAGCTAACAGATCTTTACCGGTAGGATTAAAACAAATGATAGCTGCATGGAACCCTAATGGATACATGATTTTAGCTCAATCTTCTTATAAGTCAAAGACCAGAGGAGTAACAATTTTATGGAAAAAGATCATTAACCCTGAAATTATTTACAAATATGTAGATAAAGATGGTCTTATAGCTCTTATTATAGTGAAATTCAACAACATAATACGGACATTAGTAAACCTATACTGGTTCTCCGGTAATGGAGTAGGAACTGTTAAAAAAAACACTTAGATCTCATCACTAATAAATATAAAGGTAATTTAATAATAGGAGGAGATTTTAATTGTATATTAGATACTTCTGAAACTACTAAGAAAAGATCTATTTGTTTATTCTCCACTGAAAAACTCTTAAAAATGGACTGAATCATTTCATTTAATAGAGTCGTTTAAATTAAAAGAAGTCAATTCATTATTGTTCTCTCATCAAGACTATAGATTTGGTACTCAAACTAGAACAGATAAAATATTTTTTGCTCAAGACCTACATTCAAATTTTTTTCTTTCTCAATAACTACATGTCCATTTTCAGATCATAACTCTCTGGCTTTGAAATTACAAATTGAGTTTAAAACATTAACCCTTTCTTCTAGAATTCCATCATATATTACAAAAAACAGATAATTTAAACTTTGGTTATTGTCAGAGCTACAGTTTTTCCTTGATATTAATTACACCACATAAATTAACACAGTCATGATATGGAATTCACTAAAAGCCTACATATTTGGCAAAACCATTAGTTGGTATAAAAATAAAATTAGAGAGAGTGGAATTCGGAGTTACAAGAATTGCAATCTCAACTTTTGTTAGTGAAATCTGAAAAAATTCCAAACTCTCCAGAAACTAAAAAGAAAACAGAGGAATTAAATAAGAAGTATAATGAAATTTGAACACTCAAAACTTATTTAGCATCAGAAAGATTAAAAGTAAATTCCTTGGCTACTTCCCCTAGAGACTTACATAATCTATCTATGAGGATTAAAATACAATCTAAAACTAATAACATTATTAATATTCAGCATGAAAGGAAGGGAAAGAGAGTTTCAGATATAGGAAATATTCTTTATGCATTTAGACATCATTAAATTGAAAATTCTAAAAATGGGAACTTGTCTATGGATCAATTGAAACTGGAAGCAATTTCTACTAACCTAAAATATTCCTGGAGAACTAAAGTTAGATCTACAAAGACCTATTTCATATAAAGAAATAACTGATAAGATAAAAGTAAGTAAAACCAATAAAGCACCAGGATTAGATTGTATAATTATAGAGATATACAAACTTTTTCCCACATCTATAACATCACTTCTTCACAAAACATTACTAGAAGTCCAAACACAAACAATAATACCTCCTTCTTGGAGATACTCTTTAATTACCCCAATTTTAAAAGACATTAAAGACCCTGACCTCTGTACCTCATATAGACTAATATCTTTATTAAACAATGATTATAAGATATTTATGTCAATTATAGCTAATAGAATGAAAATTCCTCTAGCTAAAATAATTAACAATGATCAAACTAGTTTTATACATAATAGACATACCCATGACAATATCAAAAGGATACTTATTCTTGTTGATTATTTAAATATGGAAAATCAAGAAGTGCTGATAGTTGGATTAGACATAGAGAAGACTTTTGATTCCTTAAATTGGGATCATCTATTTAAATTTAAATTTTATTCGACTTCCCTCCTTCCTTTGCTCATCTCATAAAGAATATATATAAAAATAATTTAGCTTATGTCAAATTAGGTCCTTTCATCTTGGAATCTATTTCTCTAAATAAAGGCACTAAACAAGGATGTCCCTTGTCACCTAATTTGTTTGCACTGGCTATGGAAATTCTTGCAGTTTTAATATGCAACAGTTCAAAAATAAGAGGTGTGGACATATATGACCAATATATCTCTAAACTAATGTTGTTTGACAATGATATACTTCTCACATTATCTAATCCCAAACAAACTCTAGACAAATTAGATTTAATATTTGGAAAATAGTATATGATCTTGGGTCTTCATTTTAATAGGACAAAATCTAAATTTTTGTTACTGAACAAAAAAGAAAGAAATACAAGTGAGCAAGAACCATATTACAGGCAAACAAGTTTTTACTTTAAATTACCAAGGAATCATTTTATGCAAAGACTTGAATGAGTTAATATCAATGAACTATAGAAATATCATCAACACAATTAAAAGTTCTGTGGAAAAGTGGAATAAAATATGTTTGACCTTTGAAGATAGACTACAATTAATAAAAATGGTTCTACTTCCCAATATCTTATACATAGCATTAGCTATTCATATGTATCCTGAAAAACACCTCATTAAAGAAATAAACACAACTTTATCAAAGTTTCTATGGTTCCCTAATACTTCATTCATTTTTTTTCAATATCAGATAAAGCTAATAAATGATGGTATTTACTATGTATTAATATGCAATATAACATAACAAGACCTACTAAATTAAACTCAATTAATTATCTTTTGAACACCTTTAGGAAATTTGTTAATGTAAATATGGATATAAAACTTTGGTTTGATCTTTTAATACTATTTATCACTACAAAAAATATCCTCATAAAATATATAGAGAAATATTCACTACTTGGGAACATAGGAACTTTATTTGTTGGCAACGATGCATCAAAGAATTGAAGGTTTTAGATATGCAAATGATAAAGACACTTTATGAAATACCATCTCAAGACTGGTTAACTCTGCAGAGCATTTTAATGTATTCTCAGGACTTATGTATGGTAATTAATAATTCTTCCTTTAAAGTTACTCCAAAACTCATAAACTACTTGTATGGAAATATATATATATATATATCTATAATAACCATAGCATGAAGAATGGTATTTCAAATTTATATAAAGAGTTAATAACTTATAAAACAACACCTACATTATCTTACTGGCAACATATCATAAAGGTCATTCAATACATATGTCATCAGAGATCAAATCAAACATTTTATTATCAGTAAAACATAATCTAGTTCACAGCATTGGAAATTTTTCAATTTTCAATTGGAAATGTTTACATAGGGCATTTTTATCACCAGATAAAATTACTAAAACTAATTCCTCCAGAAATGGATTATGTTGGAGATGTAAGCAAGAGTCTAGAAAGTACAGTTGTGTACCTACCATAAATGTAGATGTTTGAATGTATTCACTGTTGCAGTCATTACAATTGGGTTATCCTGCTGGCAGGCAACCCGCAGTCAGCCTGAATTCCAAAGTCTAGGTCCGGCGTCGTTTGCTGTCGCCTCTTCCCTGACATCAGTGCACCAGGGGTATAAAAGAAGCAGCCAACACCATTTTCTTCAGTTTTTCTTGCCCCAGATGTCATGTGCCCCCAAAAGGGTAGGCTAAAAATATGTCAATAGAGCATGCATGCACCAAGGTAAATATTTCCTTCATCTACTAGCAAATAAACCACATAGGTTGTATAGAATAGAGAAGTACAGATAAGGTCCAGCAAAGATAAGGGGGATGGTGGGTGGGTAACCTGGACTGCAACAGTGAATACACTCGAACATCTACATTTATGGTAGGTACACAACTGTACTATGTTCATCATGTTTCACTGTTGCAGTCATTACAATTGGGTTTAATCCCAAAGCTAAGGTTGGGAGGCTGGAAACTAAATAGAATTAGGAGAGGCTATGAGGCCTTGCAGAACTGCAGTGGCAAAGCCTGCCCTGGATTTAGAGTAGAGTGGTAAGTGATAGTGCTTTGTAAAAGTGTGCACTGAACTCCAGGTTGCAGCCTCTAAAATGTCTTTGGTTGGTACTCCTCTGAGGAAGGCTGCTGAAGTGGCTGCTGCTCTGGTTGAATGTGGCCTAATGCCCTTAGGCACTGATTTGCCATGTTGTGAATAGCAGAAATGAATGCAGTGGCCTATCCAATTTGAAATAGTCGGCTTTGAGATAGCCTTTCCTTGTGATCCTGCAGCATATGCTACCAGTAATTGCTCAGTCTTTCTGAAAGCTTTGGTTCTGTCCAAGTAGAAGCACAGCTGTCTGTGTATGTCCAAAGAATGCAGAAGTCTCTCACCCTTAATCTGTGGGTTTGGATAAAAAGTAGGCAAATTAACAGTTTGGTTGAGGGCCACACTGGACACTACCTTAGGCATAAATGTCGGGTTTGTCCTTAGAGAAACCCTATCAGGATGGAAAATGATAAAAGGTTCCACAGCCATGAGTGCCTGTAGCTCTGAGACTCGTCTTGCAGAGGTTATTGCTAGGAGCAGAGCTGTTTTCCATGATAAAAATTTTATATCAGCTGTAGCGGCTGGCTCAAAAGGAGGCAGGGTGAGTTTTTCCAAGACATAATTGAGGTCCCATGCAGGTATTAGTGATCTCCTTGGAGGCCGTAGGTTTTTGGCTCCTCTGAGGTACTGCCTTAATAAAGGATGAGAAAAAAATAGGTGGCTCTGTATCGTAATGAGCTGAAATGGCAGAGGCATGAATCTTAATTGATGAGAAGGATAGGCCTTTGTCCAACATCTCAGTTAAATATTGCAAAATCTGAGGGATATTTGGTACAATCATGTCAATTCCTTGTGCCTGGTTCCAAGCACAGAATCTCTTCCATTTTTCTGCATAAGATTTTCTGGTATTGGGCCTCCTGGTCTCCAAAATAACATCCATCACCGCTTTAGAGAGAGGTGTGTTTTGAAATGCTACATTATCTGCCATGCTGCCAGATTTAAGGTCCTGAGTTGGCTGTGCAGGATCTGATTGTTTTGCTGGGTCAGTAAGTGAGGAATTTGAGGTAATGTTCATGCTGGGCATTGAGTCAAGTTCCTTAGGATTGGGTACCAGTGCTGGTGGGACCAGTATGGGGCAATCAGTATCATTGTTGACTTCTCTTGTCTGACCTTTAGGAGTACCTTGGTGAGGAGAGGCAGTGGAGGAAAGGCATATACTGTTAAGTTTTTCCAGCTGAAAGATAGAGCATGCTTGCTTGTGATAAGTCCTTGTGCAGAATCTCTATAGTTGGCAGTTGTGAGAGGAAGGCAAATAGATCTATGTCTGGGCATCCCCAATTCCTTGTTATCATGTTGAAGACTTGTGGATCCAATTTTCACTCGTGGGGATCCATGAGGTTTCTGCTTAGTTCATCTGCCAGAGTATTTATCTTTCCTGGCAGGAATTGTGCTTGCAGATGTACTTGGTAAGTCAATGCTGTGTCCCACAAAGTCATGGCTAGTCTGCAAAGGAGGTAGGAATGTGTGCCTCCCTGCTTGTTTATGTACCACATGACTGTAGTATTGTCCGTCTTTATCAGTAGTTGTCCTGGACGAAGTAGTTCCTTGAAGGCTGTCTGGGCATTCTGAACAGCTAGCATCTATTTTTGATTGATATGTAGATGCATTGGCTTGTGGACCATGTGCCCTGAATACATCTTCCTGCCATGTGCCCCCCCCCCAGGCATAATCTGATGCATCTGTTGTCAATGTCTGCCTGGCTTGGGGTATTGTGAATGGCTTTCCCTTGTTGTGGAGACAGGCCTTTGCCCACCATCAAAACTCCTGTTGCAGGCAGGGAATGAGGGTAATTATTGTTTCCTGGCTGTGGCAATGTTGAGTCCAAACACTTTTTAGATACCATTGTAGTTTCCTCATATATGGAATTAGCAGAATGCAGGATGCCATGAAGCCCAAAGCCTGCAGAATTTTTCTTGCAGATAACTGGGTCTTTGTTGCCCACATTTTGAAATAAGAAGTCAGTTGCCTTTGTTTGTCTGGCGTGAGATAAGCCATCTGGGCAGTTGTATTTAAGCTTGCACCCAGAAATATTATCTCTTGCGAGGGTACTAGTTTTGATTTCTTTTCGTTTACTGTGTACCCTAGGCATGTTAGTGATCTTTTTACAAATGTCAGATGCTGTAGTAGAATGTCCTTGTTCTCTGCTTGAATAAGGCAGTCGTCCAAGTAAGGATATATTTGTATTCCTCTTTGTATGCAAAATGCAATTACTAGTTCCAGGCACTTTGTGAAGACCCTGGGCGCAGTAGATAAGCCAAAGGGCAGTGCAGAGAACTGGTAGTGCATTGAGCCAGCTATGAATCTGAGATATCTTCTGCATGATAGTCTGATCGGGACATGCAGGTATGCCTCTTTTAGGTCTAAAGTTACAAGTCAAGCCTTCTTGCCCAGCATGGGCAGAAGCTGCTGCAGAGTCAATATTTTGAATTTTGGAATATCCAGGTATGTGTTTAGAGTAGATAGGTCCAGTACTGACCTCCAGGCTTTGTCCTTTCTGGGCACCAAGAAAAGTCTTGAGTAAAATCCTTGTCCCTGCTCTTGCTGTGGTACTTGCTGATTGGCCCTCATGTCCATGAGGGATGAAACTTACTTTTGTGCCTCTGCCCAATGATTTTATGGCAGGTCTGGCATACCGTTTGCCCTTGGCAGGGTGTGAAAGTGGAACCTGTAATCTTGTGACACTATGTTCAAGACCCATTTGTCCTGGGTGATTAGGTGCCAGTTTTGAGAAAAAAGTACTAGTTTTCTCCCTAAATTAGCTGCCAGAAGATAAGTGTTTGGCGCTGGCAGGGGGAAGTCATTGGGACTGCTTCCTGTATGGCTGTGACTTGTCTTCTCCGCTTTTGGAGGTAGAAGCACCCAAATATTTAGACCTGTATGAGCCTTGGGGCTGGGATCTTCCTCTAGGGCATCTGTATCTGCCTCTTTGTGGCCTGTCTGACACTGGAAAGGGCCAATTCATTGTAGGCCAGTGCCTGCTAAATCTTGGAGGTGGAACCTGTAAGAAATCCTTGACTGTTTGCATAGATTTAGCTTTGTCCTCTATTTTCTTCAAAACCTCTTCTGCTTTAACACCAAACAATATATCATGCTGTAATGGAGCATCTAATAATTTTGCTTTAACATGATCAGGCAGATTCTGTTCCTTTAACCAAGCATGCCTCCTAATGACAGAACCCGTAACAGCGGCCCTGCAGGAGGCCTCCAGAGAATCAAAACCACATTGCAAAGTATGTTTTCCCACTTGTTCAGCTGCATGCAATAAATCCTGCATTTCTTTGTTTTACATTCAGAAATTGTCAACATTTTCTGTTTAAGCAGTGACATAATATATTGCTGATATTTAAGCATATGAAACTGGCAATTTAAAGCTCTTATAGCCAAGGTAGCACAAGTGTAAATCTTTTTCCCTATCTGCCCAGTGCCCTAGAATCCCTGTCAGAGGGGGTAGGGTTTTTTGCAGTGGAAGCCTTGACTCCTTTGGGACAATGAGAGATAGTTTCTGGGTCAGCAGCAGGGTTTTTAAAAAGAAAGTTATGTGAATCAGGAACCCTGTAGTATCTGTCTGGCTTAACAGGAGTTGGAGGTAAAGAGTCAGGAGTCAGACTGGACTCTGAGAATACATCATCTACAATGTCTAACACAGGTGGAATGGCAAGGGGCCTGTGCTGAGGTAGTAAACGAAAATCTCTGAGCCTTTTCTTAGATTCTGAATAATCTTGGCTCTCCCAGTGGAAATGCTCCCTCATGCTAGGCAGGGTTTCCCCAAAAGAGTAATCTTCAGGAGGAGAGGCTGAAGGGATAGATTCTTCAGCATCAGAATCCTCATAGGGAGGAAGAGAGTATTCCTGTTCAGAAGAGGAATCAGAAGAAATGGAAACCTGATCTGAAGATTCATATTCTGTCTCTTGCCTAGGCCTCTTATCAGGAGGGGAATGGGAACCCCTGATCAAAGTAATTAGGTCTTCGGCCGTCTTGAGCATCTGTAGGCATGGAGGCCTGTCCATGGGGCTGTTGTACTTGTTTCTTTGTCTTTAGAGGTGCTTTAGTCTTTGCCTTTGAAGCTGAAGTCGTTTTAACATATAACTGTGTAGGCCTGAAAACACCCTCAGAAGCCGATGCCTGCTCAGCGGCTCCAGATCCATCTGAGGGAATAGTTTCCGAGGTTCCAAAACCTTGAGTTTCCAGTGGCCTAGTCGGCTCCACGTGGGAGTCGGAAGCGGCCTGCGGCTCTAAAGTAGCGGGCGTCAGGGGCTGCGAAAGTGCTTCACTGAGAACCGGCGAACCAGCGACTGGCTTAGAAAAAGCCTCATCGTCAGTTTTGGACCTCAGATGCCTGTCCTTTTCTTTTTCTTTGCGTTTCTTGTGAAATGCGATAGTCGGATGGCTATCCGACGACATTGTGTAATTAAATCTTCTGCCAAAATAGTGAAATGCAAAATCGTACCAATGCTTAATAGTGCGTTGGTTAAATCTAGCACAAAACCGACAATTAGCAATGTCGTGATCAGGGCCTAGGCAAGGAATACAGTAAGAATGGAAGTCCTTATGAGGTATTTGCTTCCCACAAGAAATACAATTAACTTTTTCTGACATCGGTCTGGAGCAAGAAAAAATTTTCCCCAATGGGTTACTTAGCTTTAAATGAAGACTTCGGATCTGAAATTCGAACACGAAAATCTCAGGAGTCGGCCGACCGGCACTTGTGAACTGCTTTTGCTTTGGGCACCGCGTGGCAAGAAAGACTGCAGAAAATGGTGTCAGCTGCTTCTTTTATACCCCTGGCGCACTGACGTCAGGGAGGAGGTGAAAGCAACCGACACCGGACCTAGACTTTGGAATTCAGGCTGACTGCGGGTTGCCTGCCAGCAGAATAACCCAATTGTAATGACTGTAACAGTGAAACACGATGAACATCTGACTGGAATCATATTTTTTATGATTCTATTAACATTAAGCCTTACTAGATTCCTATCAATAACTTTCTGAAGGCCGTATTTAAAGAATCCTTTGTTTTATCTAATTCTATTAAATGTAAATGAAGGCCCTCATTTGAATAAAACAAACGTGCATTTACTATAGACAATATTATCAATATCCAGGAACTGCATAACAAGAAGATGGAATTCAAATACAACACCCACCATAGAAGACTTTTTAACTTTACTGAGCAGTACAGCATCAATGGAAATCAAAATGAAAGAACTAAGGATTTATCCTAAGCCATTGGTAAATAACCATTGGAAAAAAGTTTTATCATTGACTGATACTTTGCAACTTGCACCAGACAAACTCTAATAACTGTATATTGTTTCATCATTTATTCAGATTTTTGAATTGTTTGTCCTCATTACTTATGTCCGACAGATTGTAAATATTGTATATAGTTGTTTAAAGTGTTATACATAACATACCAGGAATGTTTTAACAATATTATTTGAAAATAAAAATTACATGAGTTAAAAAAAAAAAATAAAAAATTATGGCTGTGGGTATATTGCATACTATATTCCTGTAAGTATATTTCTCCTCTCTGGACTGCCATGACCTTCACATTTGTCAAACACACATACACAACTGCCTGTACATCAAATAACCTAGGGAAGGGGTTAGCATGGACCTAATCCAGAGGGACATAAGTGACCTTCAACACACCTGAGTTGACCCATGTTGAGTTTGTCAAGGACAGATCTTGCCTATTGAACCTTGTGAACTTCTTTGATACTGACCCCAAAGACATGGATGACAGATAACAGGACACACCACCAATGTTCATTTATCCAAGGTTTCTGATAATATCCCCCATTCATTTCTCATAGTGAAAATTCCCCATCTGGGAATTCAGCCATACAGTACTAGCTGGACAGCCAACTGACTCACCAACAGAACACCCACTATGATGTCAAATCCTTTGATTTTCGACTGGAAAAAGACTGCCTGCCTTGCTTGGATTACTTTCAAATACTTAGTAATACTGTAGAATTATATATTTTCTATTATTACTTTTTGACTTGACGAGTTTACGTTCGCTACTTCGACTACTATTGTCTGATCTGATTAATATACAGTGATTAACTAGAAATATATGGACTGAAAATCTTCCACACAGAGAAGTTTCTTACACTGTTTTGTTTTTAGACCCACTACACTTTAGTGGGTTGTTTTGAGACTTCGGGGATACCACAGAGATTACTTGTTTTTTATATTATAGAAAAAACTGACAGAGACAAATGATTGTTGCTAAACTCACAGACTGAACCTTATGGCAAACAATGCCTCATTGTCTCCTTTGGCAATGAAGTAGCCCTGCTAATTATGATATACATAGCACCCTTCTCAGCTCAAAAACAGTGTTGTGAGACTTGTGAACACGTTGATAGCAATCTACACTTTCATCATGTGTGCATAGTGTTGAGACACACATTCTGCATAGTGCTCTCAGACATCACATCCAAGACCAGGGAGGTCATAGTCTGTGTCCCAGACAGATATGTCTGTAGTCCTAAGCAGCATTCTACCTTTACCCAAGATGATGCCTCAGTACAAACAAAAGAATTATTACCTTCAACAATTGGCTTAGCTACTGGTGTCAATCCAGGGGGATCCAGTATTTCTCAGCCTGGGATGATATGGTCAATAGACCACTCAGCTTTGCCAGGGATGGCATTTATCTGTCATTCCCTGTATTTTGGTTAGTGGCCAAGTTACTTGTGTCCCCCATAGTGCCTTCTTTAGGCAATGTCATAAGACCAACATTTCTGATGTAAAAATACCTTCAAAAGACAAACTGAAGGTTATGCTGATTAATGCTAGGAGTGTAAATCAGATACTACACTGAATGGAGGCACTACTTATTTGGGAAGATATTGATGTCTGTGCAGTCACAGAGACATGGTTTAGGGCTGCAGAGAGTACTCTGACCATGAAAGACCATAATGCCTTTCACACATTCAGGCCACAAAATGACTGTCAGAGAACCAAAGGAGGAGGTGTATGCATCTTCATAAAAGACAAATACACCTCAAGACTGGTTAAGCAGTACAACTCCCTAGAGTTAGTCCAAGTCCAACTAACTGTAGGAAAGACCCCCCATGTCATTGTTATCTATAGATCTACCAAAATAAACCATGAAAACTACACTCTGCCTTATTGGACCTACTTGAATCACTCATAATACAGCCAAACACCCTAGGCATGGGTGATTCTATCGACTGGGATACATATATGACCTCAAACACGCTCACCCTAAGATTCCTACACTTTGTAAACACAAATGCTCTGGAACAGTGGAACAGTTAAATCTGCATCCCAACAAGGGGCTGGAATGTCCTTGACCTAGTACTCACCAACATGGGAAATCACTGCACCATCCCATGTGTGACACCCTCCCTGGTAAGGTCTGACCATAAATCAGTCAATAAAGAAGTAACCAAACATGACACAGACAGTCCAAAGCAGCCCCAGGATAGGAATAAAGCAGATCCAAATAAACTTGGCCTTGATGGAAGGTAACTGGAATAACCAAAACACCACAGCAAAATGGAATAAAATCTTCTTCTTTAATACACAGAGGTAAGCGCTTTCGCAATGACCACCATTGCTTCATCAGACATTTCTTACAAATACTGACCACGCATAAGTACACAGTTTAAAATTCAAATCAATAACTTTAAAAATTTCCAAGCACAGGATCCCAATAAAGGCAGTCCCACGTATAATTCGTTGTCAATTCCGATTTATTGAAACAGAATAAACAATAGGTTTAGCGCTTTCATTTCCTGTCCGGAAACTTCTTCAGAACAATTAAATCACATACAACTGTTTAATTTATAAAATTACAATTAGTCCATCCATTAATTAATTATACTGATTAAAATACTTAAAATACTAGTTAAAGTCATAGTGCAGATACCAAAATACATATATAATAATAATAATAATAACAGCGACCATAACTACTCTACACAACAAGATTTTTTCAGGAACTTCCATGTAATTCATCCTATTCCTATTAACTGTAGAATAATACATAAAATAAAATAAAATAAATAATGTAACATAATACAATATTATACTGTGCTTTTTTATATGTTTTGTAAATAAATAACATGATCAAGTAAAGTATAGGTATACATAACTAACTAAAAACTCATATATAATATGTAATACATATATTTAAGTATACTTTTTTGAAAAAATGTGTATATATATATATATATATATATATATATATATATATATATATATTTATAAAAACATTGTTTTATTTCATTATATTGTTATTTCATTTTATTTTATTTGCTCTGAGTTTTAAGGCTGGTAGTAGGGAAGTATGGTCATTCATCTGGGGGGGGGGGGGGTAGTAGCATCCAGCCATGACTGCCAAATTAGTTCCCTAAAACACAATTTATTCTCCCAGTCACCCCCTCTACTGTCCTTAGGGACCATTTCCAAAATCCCAAATTTAAAATCAGCATTTATACAAAACATAGTGTGTCTATAAAGTGCATTAGTTTCCCTTCTTCTATTAACATCGTACATATGTTCATATATTCTCCGACGGAGATGTCTTTCTGTTTTTCCCACATAATATGCCCAACAGGATGTACAATATGCTAAGCAGGTAGGTCATTCTAATTCACATGTAAGGCCCCACCATTGGGAACAAGGGGGAAATGAAACACAATTGGAAGGGAATGTTCATTGGTATGAACACACTTATAATGAGGGGAATAGTGAGTATGATGTCCCTTTAGAACAGGAGGGGGTCAGGAGGTCCGAAAGGATCCAGAATTTGTCAGGACACCCAACATATGCACACGTTATGCAGAAACACCCTCAGAGGCACCAGGGGAACAGATAGTACTGATTAGAAATGACATAACACTACTTAGTTCCATTAGTATTGAGAACTTGGAAGTTGAAAACAATAGTATGGATATTGAACAGTACGGAGAACACCATTTTAGTACTAACACACATCACTGTGTTTCCAAACAAGTGAATGATAGTAATTTTTTTATTTACAATTACACTGACATTAACATCGAAGATAGACATTTTTCTTTATTTTAAAAAAGGTTTTACTTTTGTACCAGCTAAACATGTTGATTTGGCTGGTATTATTCTAGATATAAAACTATTCACTAGAAAATTAAATTTGGAGGTTTTAGCTTCCAATAGTGACTCACAAGACCACTGGTCCATTAGACCACGAGGCGATTTGGTGAGGAGAAGTACGTACAACCCCCCCCCCCACATAATGACATTAGTAATTTCGAGAGGGTGTTAATAAAGGAAATAAAATCCAGTTATTATAAAAATAAAAATAAACACCCTTATACCAACTTGAATGTAGAGGAAAGGGCAACCTTGGAAGAAATTACACACCATCATTCCAATAAAAGGGTTATGCAGCCCGACAAAGGTGGTGGGGTTGTTTTAATGGAAAATTGGTCTTATATTGCAAAAATGATGGAAATTTTAGATACAGAGGGGCGTTATACCATTATATCTAGGAATGAAGTCAATATAGCATATAAAAGATAGATCTTATTATTGAGGACAATTTACTTCAAGGGTTAATTGATGACAAACTGTACAGATATTTCAAAGTTGAAAAACCAGTTCTAACTACCATATTTGGCATCCCTAAGGTGCACAAAGACAATCAAAACCCATCATTAAGACCTATTGTGGCTTCAGGTGGTTCTAAAACCCAACCATCAGCTGTCTATGTACACACAAAATTGAAACCTTTTCATAAATTATGTCCACACATTTTGATTGATTCCTGGGACCTTTTAAAGAAAATAAATCAATGAAATTTCAAACCTCAGTACTCATTCCTTACTACAGATGTTAAGGATTTGCTTTCTGTTATACCATACAACACAGGGTTAGAGTGGTTTGAATATATGTTAACGGAATTCAAATTTCTTAATAAACATGAATTTAGGTTAATGTTGGAAAATATGGAGCTGGTCTTTAAAAACAATTACATTTATTTTCATTGAGATATTTTTCACCAGTTAGATGGCGTGGCTATGCGGGCAGTTTGTGCCCCCATTTATGCCAATATAATCATGCTATATTGGGAATTACACTATGTATTTACCTCCCCATTTATGGATAACATTGTTAAATACTTTCGTATTTTGGATGATATTTTTATAGTTTGGAAGGGTACTGAGGATGATATACCCAACGTTATGGAATCTTTTAATAGCGCTACCGAATTCCTTAGGTTTACCCATGAATTCAACACAGATGAGATACATTACCTTGATGTATGTATAGTAAAAGATACTTTGAATAAAAAATATGTGTCGAGAACTTTTAGGAAGTCCTGTTTTTCCAACTCCTATCTACATTATAGCAGTAATCATCCCCCCTTACAGAAAAAGAATATTATTAAAGGACAAATGGTTAGGATAGCCAGGATGACTTCAAATTATGTAGATTTTATAAACGAATTGGAATATGTACACCAATTATTCTTGGAGAGAGGCTACCCCGACACACTTATAAACTCCATGAAGGAAGAAGTGACAAAGGGATGGGGTACAAGGTTTATACTCCTATTAAGTACTGAACACAACAATGTGAACCAAGGTTCAAAATCAGATGACATTGTGTTAAACAATGGGATACACCCAAGAGACGAAACTACTCCTTTTTTAGTTATGACATACAACACAGGTACTACAATAATGAGAATGGCTATTAACAAAACATGGGATATGTTCAGGAGTATGCCTAATAGATTAGAACTATTTGACAAGCATTTGATGTACAGTTTTAGAAGGGGTTTTAATCTCAAAGACATTTTTGAAAGGTCTAGAAACGAGACTGTTGATCAGATGAACAATAAGGGAACCTTCCGTTGTGGGAGATGCTCACAATGTACATTTGTTGCACACAAGGGGGACCTATTTTACCTACCATCCCATTTATGCTTAAAGGTAAGGGACATTATACTTGTTATACCAAAGGGATTGTTTATTTAGCATATTGTACATCCTGTTGGGAATATTATGTAGGAAAAACGGAAAGACATCTCTGTCAGGGAATATATGAACATATGTACGATGTTAATAGAAGAAGGGAAACTAATGCACTTTATAGACACATTATGTTCTGTATGAATGCTGATTTTAAATTTTGGAATTTGGAAATGGTCCCTAAGGACAGTGGAGGGGGTGATTGGTAGAATAAATTGTGTTTTAGGGAACTAATTTGGCAGTTACGGCTGGATGCTACTACCCCCCCCCCTCCCGGGATGAATGACCATACTTCCCTACTACCAGCCTTAAAACTCAGAGCAAATAAAATAAAATAAAATGAAATAACAATATAATGAAATAAAACAATGTTTTTATAAAAGTATATGTAAATATATATATATATATATATACATACATTTTTTTCAAAAAAGTATACTTAAATATATGTATTACATATTATATATGAGTTTTTAGTTAGTTATCTATACCTATATTTTACTTGATCATGTTATTTATTTACAAAGCATATAAAAAAGCACAGTATGATATTGTATTATGTTACATTATTTATTTTATTTTATGTATTATTCTACAGTTATTAGGAATAGGATGAATTACATGGAAGTTCCTGAAAAAATCTTGTTATGTGGAGCAGTTATGGTCGCTGTTATTATTATTATTATTATTATTATTATATATGTATTTTTGTACCTGCACTATGACTTTAACTAGTATTTTAAGAATTTTAATCATTTTAATCAGTGTAATTAATTAATGGATGAACTAATTGTAATTTATATTGACTATAAATAAATTAAACAGTTGCATGTGATTTAATTGTTCTGAAGAAGTTTCCGGACAGGAAATGAAAGCACTAAACCTATTGTTTACTGTGTTTCAATAAATCGGAATTGACAACGAATTATACATGGGACTGCCTTTATTGGGATCCTGTGCTCGGAGATTTTTAAATTTATTGTTTTTTTTCTTGTCTCCGTGGTCCATTGGCTTGGCATTATTAAAATTCAAATCAACCAGTCCTATTGGTGTGCCAATTAATTATCATAAATTACATATAACAACAGCAGTGTGTTCTTAAAGCAACAATATACCAATACAGCTATGTGTACTATTAACTAAGCAGTACAGCTAGTAAACCTAATGTGTATGGGGCTACTTTAATTTTCTGGATTTAAGGGCTGGCTTCAAGGGAACACTATCATTTAAACCTAGTCCCCCCAATCTCAAAATCCATTTCACTTCCATATTTTCTGTTGAATTTACAATATCTCCCATTCTAATACTTATATTTTGTACTTGTAAAACTTGAAACAAAGAAAAATGTGATCTTCACCTTTAGCCAATGTATGCTTGGGCCAAAGCACTATAATCCTGCCCCTTCCTTGTGCAATATATTTGGATATATAGGATTGCCAGGGCAAGGGGCATACGTTTATTCAACACCGATGGAAGTTTCATTGGATATTACTTCGAAAGAAATTCAACAAAATAATCAGGCATCTGTGAGTGTCGTTAGATGGAAAATCAACATGGAAGGGGGATACCAACAGGTTTTTCCAGTTTTACCGCTACCAATCCATCCAGGAAGAAGGAAATCAGTGGAGCAGGACCTACATCGAGGCCAGAAATGGAAAGAGGCACTAGCTCAGCAGCAGATGCATACCCTGAAGAAAATGTGGGGTCAGGAGATGTAATATGGAATATTTCAAGGTATGAATTGACTGCAGCAGAAAGAACATTATTAAACAAAGGTTTGAGCTTTATCCCTGCTAGTACAATGGATGCTAGTGAAATGTTGTTAGGATTACGGATGTTTACACGCAATGTAGCATTGAAATTACAATTTAGTAATGTTCTTGAGGAAAGAGATAGTTATTTTAAGAAAAATAGTGTTTTTGTGCCAACATTGCCTTATAACGCAGAAACATTTTTAAAAGCTTGCGAAAATGCAATTTATATTATTAATAATAGCAATGATTGTGTTTTAAAAGAGCAAAGCTATAATCCATCATTAAATGAAAGAAAAGCAATGCATAATTTACAAAATAATGATAGTATTGTTATAGGGCCTTCTGATAAAGGAGGTCCAGCTGTGGTTTTAGACTCTAATTTTTATTATGATACTATACAAGAAATGTTGTCAGATGTAAATGTATATGAGATAGTACCAAGAGAAATAGTGTTTGATACAAAAAAACATATTGCAAATGTCTTGCAAGAGAGTATGTGTATGGGGCTATTACGTAAAGAACTTTTTCAGTACTTTACTGTTGAATGTCGATTAATCCCACAGATGCATGGTCTCCTAAAAATCCATAAGGACCAGATAAATCCCAAATTCAGACTGATTGTGGCAGGGGCAGGCTGGTTCACAGAACCCATTTCCATATATCTAGATAGTGAACTAAAGAAAGTATTACGTGACTTCACATATGTGTTGAAAGATACTTCTAGTAGATTTGTATGAAAGAGTGAAAGATTTGGATAACATAAATGGAAATATGCTAGCCATACTAGATGTGGTTTCATTATTTACTAGTATACCCAATGAGGAAGGAATTAACATGGTGAAATCGGTGATGTCAAGACAGGCTAAACTCTCTTTGGATAAAATAGATTTTCTTTGTATGTTGTTGGAAGTGGTGCTTGAGAACAATATTTTATGTTCAAAGAGACATGTTATAAACAACTTTTGGGAGTTGCAATGGGCACTAGTTGTGCCAATACATATGCAGACTTGGTAATGGTAGGATGGGAGTATGAGTACATGTTAACAAATCCACAGATTAGCCTTTTATATGCATTTTGTGGATGATCTTTTTGTCCTTTGGAAAGGCACTGAGGTTTTTTCACCTTTACCTTAACACCACCAATGACTTTCTAAAATTCACCATGAACCAAACACAAGTATAGACTTCTTAGATGTCACCATATATAGGGAAGATATCATCTGGCTAACCAAGCTACATAGGAAGCAATGCTATCGTCTCACTTTTTTACACAGGGATAGCACGTATAACCAAAGTATTTTTCCTATTATTATAAAAGGACAGGCAATGAGAGTATCCCATCTATGTTGTCAGGAACAAGTGTATGAGGGTGAACTTAGTAAGTTGAAAATAGGGTTTTTGAAGAGGGTATAATGAGTATGAAATTAACAGAGTTTACCAACAAGTGAATAAAGAAAGGGATGCCAAAGGAAGACCATACTACTCTGACAGAGTAGTAAGGGAAATGGTTAATGATAAGAACAAAGGCCATTCCCATACACCCATGATTTTGCCTTATACCATGGATATATATAAATTTCAAGATATTATACATCAGAATTGGCACGTTATTAGTAGATGAAGACACCACTAATATAGTAGGTAAATACCCACATTTTGTATTTAAAAACAAAAAAAAAAACTTGAAACAACTATGTCATCCCAAAACAGTAAGGCTGAGAGGAGAGAGAGAGATGGGAGAGAATATATGGAAAGGTACAGAGAAATGTGGGAATTGTGCCCACTGCATATACATAGATGAATCTAGATTCTTCAAACATCCAGAAACAGGACATCTTTAGGAAATAAGAAACTCAGCAGACTGCAACACCAAAAATGTTGTTTATGTAGCTCACTGTAAGACGTTTCCACTTCTATGTAGGAAAAACCAACCACCACCTTAGGGAAATAATTAGGGACCATGTATATTGCACAAGGAAGGGGCAGGATTATAGTGCTTTGGCCAAGCATACATTGGCTAAAGGTGAAGATCACATTTTTCTTTGTTTCAAGTTTTACAAGTACAAAATATAAGCATTAGAATGGGAGATATTGTAAATTCAACAGAAAATATGGAAGAGAAATGGATTTTGAGATTAGGGCACACAGGGGACTAGGTTTAAATGATAGTGTTCCCTTGAAGCCAGCCCTTAAATCCAGAAAATTAAAGTAGCCCCATACACATTAGGGTTACTAGCTCTACTGCTTAGTTAATAGTACACATAGCTGCATTGGTATATTGTTGCTTTAAGAACACACTTCTGTTATTATATGTAATTTAAAATAATTAATTGGCACACGAATAGGATTGGTTGATTTGAATTTTAAACTGTGTATTTGTGTGGTCAGTATTTGTAAGAAATGTCTGATGAAGCAGTGGTGGTCATTGCAAATCTGCTTACCTCTGTGTATTAAAGAAGAAGATGTTATTCTATTTTGCTGTGTTTTTTTGGTTATTCCAGTTACCTTCCATCAAGGGCAAGTTTATTTGGATCTGCTATAAATCAGTTTATGTTCAATGTAACAATTGTACCTGACCCCCACCCAGGATCCAAAAGGTTGAAAAGTTTCTCCAAACTATAGCCTTCTAAGTAACTGCATAAATAGTTTCAAATCTCCTGCCACCAATGACAGCAAAGACTCCTATATGGAGGTGTACACAAATGCCTTGTATACAGATATTTACACGTGTATAGACTTAGCCATAACAGAAGGGATCAGAACTTGCTTATGAAAAAACAAGCCGTCCTGGTGGACATCTAACATAAATAGATTATACAACAAGAGAAAGAAACTGATGTCCAGAAATTAGAGGGACCAGTTTCAGCAGAAGAACACCCTCCATAGCTTGAACAAGCAAATTTGACATCTTGTAAAGTCCTCTAAAGCTAATTAGAAAACTAAGTTAGCTTTCATAGCTAAGGATGATCACAAGGCATTCTTTAGCTATGTCTGTAATGTAAAAGGGAAAGCCCAGCTTTGCACCAAATTCAAAGTGGACAGTACCAATCATACTGAAGCTGAGGACATCGCCAACTAGTTAACAGACAGGTTTGGTATAAATTTCACACCCCTGTCTCCAGCAATTGTACCTGTCACCAGTTCTCTACCGATTATCTACAAAGAACAGGTCATAACTGCACTCAGCAAGGCCAAAACTGCAGCCTCTATGGGACCAGAAAACGTCCCAGGCAGCTTACTAAATGATGTAAAGCAACAGTTAGTGGAACCACTGGGTACTCTCTTCAACCACAGTCTAAGTACTGGCTTTGTCCCAATAGACTGGAAAACAGTAACCATAATCCCCCTGGCACAGAGGGGGTCCCTCAACTGAACCAGGGAACTATAGACCCATAAGCCTGACCAGCCTTGTCTGTAAGGCCATGGAGAGAATCATATTGGATCTTATCAAGAAGGACATTGGTGACCTTCAAACTCTTGATCCAACCCAGTTTGGCTTCATTAAGGACAGATCATACCTGTTAAACCTAGTGGAATTCTTCAAGAGTGTCACCAAAGCCCTGGATGAAGGCAAATCAATACATATTGCCTATCTGGACTTTGCCAAGGGCTTTGACACAACCCCCCACTCAGACATCATTGAGAAACTCACCCAGCTGGGGATTAACCCATACATCATTAGATAGGTAGCAAACTGGTTCACCAACAGAATACATACAGCCATAGCTGGGGATTCCACCTTATCCAGCAGACCTGTTACCAGTGGTGTTCCACAAGGGTCTGTGCTGGGCCTTCTACTGTTTGGAATTTATTTCTCAGAAATGTAGGTGATACCAGATGGCCTGTGGCTCACCAAGTTCACTGACAACTGCAAACTGTTTGCATTCATTGAATCCACAGATGATACCAACACACTACAAAATGGGCTTACATGCATAAATGATTGTTGCCAAAGGCACAGACTTGAACTTAAGCCAAAAAATGCACCATTTTCCCTTTTGGCAAAGGAGAAATCCCTGCAAATTACACTATTAATAATACCCCCAGAAGTTCCAAACTAATAGTGAAGAGAATGCATGTTGATAGCAACATCAGCTTTGACCGTCATGTGTCCACAGTGGTAAGGAAGGGCTTTTATGTTGCACACCTCATAAGTAAGGGCATTGCATCCAAGACTAAGGATGTTATCAATCCACTGCACTCGTCCGTCATCAGACCATGCTCCCTTTTGCATGTACCTCACCAGACACCTGCAGCAGCTGGAGAGACCTAAGAGGTTTCTCACCACGAAAATCCAGGGACTTCAACACATGACCTACATGGACAGACTGAAGGCCCTGTCACTGTAATCTGTATCACATAGACTGCTGAGACGTGACTTGTGCTTGGCCTACAGAGTACTCTTGAAACCTGCCTTAATGGAAATGTTACACCTCCACAAATCAAATGGGACAAGACTCATTCACTGTAGGGACCTTCACCTAGCCTGTGACATCAGCAGGACATGGTGGAGAGAAAGACATATCTCCCAGAGATTGCTACTAGTATGGAACAAACTCCCAGTTCACATGAAACTGAGTTCCTCAATTACCCTTTTTAAGAGTAACTTGAACAATTGGCTGGGAAATCATAAATTTTCCCTAGGGGCTTCACCTATGTTACTCTTAGACAGGGGCAACCAGTGCTGATCATGGATTCACAAATATGGACTACATATCTTGGTCTATAAGGGAACAATGGTACAAGTTCACTAGGCTTGAAAAGGCCCTAGGGCCATTAGTCTAGTAACCTCCTATAAACCTAGGGCCATTATGGTAGTAGCCTAGTATGAATCTATGACACTATGAACCTATGCATGCCTGCCAACATCTTGTCTCACACATGGCCTGCTGTCGTCATGTACAGGTGCAGTCTTGCAAAAGTCAGACTTGTGCCATAGCGCTTGCAATAAGTACTGTGTTCTATAGTCTGTTTACTTAGATAGGTAGGGGTTCTTTTCACACTGTAGTCAAGTGTGTGTGTGTGTGTGTGTGTGTGTGTGTGTGTGTGTGTGTTTGTGTGTGTGTTTGTGTGTGTGTGTGTGTTTGTCTGCATGTCAGAGAGCCTTTTACCACAGCATGTGGGACACTGTTATTACCATATTCTCAACAGACACTGCTGATGTCATTAGCTATATCAGATGTTTGGATATGCAGTCATCCCACCAGGGCAAGGTCAGACACTAGCCTGGGGGCCAGGAAGATGTCACCTCATTCTACACAAGACAGATTACAGTGACATGGATTTTAATCTATCCCCATACATCATGGCATGGTTTGTAGGCCCTGTCTTATCTTGCTGAGAAAGCCCTGTGGTCTCTTCAGCTGTTGAATGTGTCTGTTGAGGTACACAGAAAAGAGAGCACTGTACTGTATTTCTGTTCTGATGAGATTTGACTATAGTGCCACCATACAATCCTAAGATCTGAATATGATGGTGTGACTTATGATGTGCATTATACGTTTGTCCTGGAAAATCATTAAATAGAGAAGTTAGAAAGTAATGATACACATTGCAGTTTCTGACTTCACAACCCTTACAAAAACATTCACTATACAGTTGTAAAATTTTTATGTTATCAACCGTCTAACTTTCTAAGGCCAATATAAGTCAAAGGTACAATGAGCAGTTCAACAACACAAATGAAGATATACTAAGCATTAAGTTAGCTATGCACCCTGAGAATCAGACAGAGCTTTTGCATCCCTGAATCAAAAAGACAGAAAACAGGGATCTGTCACAGTTATCACGTCCACAGGATGTTGTGTGTGGGTCATTACAGAGAGAAGTTAGAAAGTAGTGATGCACACTGCAGTTTTTGACTTCACAACCCTTACAAGAGTATCCACTGTACAGTTGTGAAATTTTGATGCTATCAACTGTCTAACTTTTCAAGGCCAACATAAATCAAAGGTACAATGAGCAGTTCAAGAACACAAATGCAGATATACTAAGCAGTAAGTTAGCCATGCACCCTGTGAATCAGACACAGCCTTTGTATCCCTGAATCCAAAAGATAGAAAACAGGGATATGGCACAGTTATCATCATTTGCACAGGGTGTTGTGTGTGGAAGTAGGAAGCCTCAGCTGACACAAAAGGTCAGTGAGTGTGTGAGTAAGAAGGAGAAGAAGGCAGACATTGTGATAAAACAAGAAATGGCCAGTGTGACAAAATGAATAACTGTTGTACATGTGTCTGTAGGGGTCCTCCAGGTGAAATTGGTGTGAGAGTGTCAATGTCTACATGAACACAGCCAAGTTCTGTGCTAGCTCTATGTCTTGGTCTGTTGGACAGGTATGAGCCATGCATGGTAGAGGTGGCAGTTCATAGTTGTTGTCCCTGATCATGAGAACTGGCTCTGCCAGGAGTTGCACTGGCACCTCCACACCCAAGGTCAAATGCAGTGTTGCTACCTGAACATGACTGATGTCTGCTTGAAGAGCTCCCTTTACAGGGATGCCCAGGACCATGACCATATGGCCTGCCATGTTTGGGTGTGGTGGGCACACTCACTGATGGAGCACTTGAATTACTGCCACTATGGGAGCGTGATCGGGCACGCCCATGTTGGCTGACAGCAGATGATGTGGCTGATCTATGCCCATGAGGATGTCGTTCCCCTCCCAGCAGACATTCCATCACACACACTGCTCGTTCGATGACAGACACCCCTTGGTCCATCACAGGCACCCCTCATTCAAACGTGTCATTCACCTGATCCAGTGAATCGGCAACATGGTGGAGGCAATCATGCATTTCAGACTGTGCCACATCCACAACCCTAAGGATTTGTCTGGAGAATCTATGGGAACATGCCTGTGCTCCACGATGGCCCTAAACATACATTGAGTGGCATGGGAAGTGACACCTGCACCAGGTGGAGGAGGGACAGCAGCCCCCCTCCAAGCACCCCTATCAATCCTCCTGTTTGGCACCTCGCCCACAATTTGTTTATAGCAAGACTCAACAGGCACTGAAGCCACAGAAGTCACACTTCCCTGAACAATGTCCTCACCTTTCACCTGCCCAATATCTGTGGGCTCAGTGGACTGGGTAGGCGTAGGCCTACTGGTTGTGTCTGATGGAATTACAGGGGATGCCTGTATATCAACCTCTTTGTCAGATTTAACCTCTGCACTCCCCAACTGTGCCTCAGTTTGGCCTCCATCATCATCAAAGTCTGCTGATACATCGACATCAGGTGGCAGGGGGCCCACACTCCCACTGTTATGATCACCTGTGATAAAAAGCAAGAAACACAGGAATACATTAATACCTGAATTACTACAGTGCAATATATGCTAACAAACTAACAGTGCTGCCACTATTACAGACAGAACAGCAATACACACAACAGGCTAGAGATCAAAATCACACACTACAATATTTCTTTAAATTGCTCAGCAGTACTGACATAAAAATATTTGGCTTACCATCTGCAGAAGACATACTGCTCCATAGTCCAGATGTTCCTGGACGACGTTAAGCAAGAGAAAAGGGCAACATCATCACAATTAACAGTAACACAGGGGGTAATACATTTACCCTTTTATATTTACATTGTCTACTTTCAGCAAGAACGTAGCTGACAACTCCAACCTAAGCTTATAACTGTAGCAATCTTCAATCCCCACCCCCCCAGAAAAAGAAATGTGAGACAGAATTAATTTATTCATTTCAATTGTTTTACTATACAACAGTGCTGAACTGTTCAGAAAACAAAGCCTACCTGGAACTCCTCCTGGTATGTGTTTGCTGTCTCGGAAGGTGTTGTTCTCAAATCCAGTACATGCTGTCTTGCACTCTCCTGGGAGCTGTCTGGCTCTCTAATATTGGAAGACTAAAACACACCTATGGTAAGGAGACAAAGATGAAAAAATGATTGTAGAGGCAGGCCAAATAAAACTTCCAAAGTGTTTATTAAGGTTTAACACTTTCGTTCCCAAATACTGGAATTTCTTCAGAACAAATTTACTCTAAAATGTTCACCTTATAAAAAAAGAACTCTCAAATCACATGCATTTAATTAATAGGATCTTCAGGTAGGGTTACAAGGAAACATCTTGAACTTAGTGAATTTAAGTAGCAGGTTTTGTTAAATGCCACTGTGTATCCAGGTATTAATGAGGCTTGCTCTATAAATCCTATTTTAAAGTTAAGGCACTATACAGTGGCTAGTTGTTG
The DNA here is from genome assembly GCF_019279795.1 of Protopterus annectens. NCBI lineage: Eukaryota > Metazoa > Chordata > Ceratodontiformes > Protopteridae > Protopterus > Protopterus annectens. The sequence goes on along the minus strand of NC_056732.1, from coordinate 387,948,260 downwards.
TTAAATGATTTTATAGTTGACTGGTTAATTAAATGCATGTGCTTTGAGAGTTTTTTTTAGATAAGGTGAACATTTTAGTGTGAATTTGTTCTGAAGAAGTTCCAGTATTTGGGAATGAAAGCACTAAACCTTAATAAACTTTAATAAACACTTTGAAATTTTTAGTTGGCTCGCCTCTACAATCATTTTTTCATCTTTGGCTCTTTACCATATGTGTGTTTTAATCTTTTAGTTTGTGCCACTGTTGGTTCTTGGTTTGTTTGTTATCTCTGATGTTGGCCATCATTGGGGGTTACTGGTGGATCCCTAGCAGGCCTTCTTTGGTAGCCATTTGGTCATGGCTCACAGCAGCTGCTCGCTTGCGTGCAATTGTGATCATGTCAGTGGCCCTGTGGCGACAGTATTCACAGCATGGCCAATCTGCTGCCATATTAGCATCCTGCCTGCCACAGCTTCATGTCCCTTTTCCAGGACAAAAGCACCATACTGCTGAAACCCATTTACAACAATTTGATTTTCGGCATCAGTGAAGGGGGGTCTCCATGGACTGACATGCCTGAGTGGCATACTTGTAGCTGTCCTAAAAGACAACAGAAGTATAATACACATAAGTATCACATAACTACAAAATAATTGTTTCCAGAAAAAAGGTAACCAGTCAGTATAACTCACTGGAGAAACATAAAACTGTCTACAGGTATGAAATACTAACAGCAGGCAGGATGCAAAACAAGGAGAGTAACAAGAGCAACATATCCTTGTTTGTGTCAGCAGTAACTCACCTTTGCCTCCCTAAAAGAAAGATTAGTTGTGGAAGAACTTACCATAACGATAGATGTCCTTCTTCTCTCTGCTGCAGTATTCTTGACATAATGGAGTTGCCTGCCAAGGTGATGACCCAACATTGGCCAGTATGTCAAGGTATTCTACCTAGGGTCCATGGTACGTCTGACGTAGGCCACTAGCAGACGTTCACCACAAAAGAGACATAAGCACGCACCACCCTCAGAACTGAGGTCCAAGTCGGAGAAACAGTCTAAGGGATAGAGGATCAATGTAACCAAGAAAGGGAGGGATGGAATACTGCAACAGACAGGAGAAGGACATCTATTGTTATGGTAAGTTCTTACACAAATCTTCTGTTCTGATGAAGTCTCTAGTGGATGAAAGTGCTTAACAGTTAAAAAGTATATCGGATTAAAGTATTTGTATTTTGGAATTTTTGGTGTCGTGCTGGTGCTTACTACTATACTACTGAGACAGGAAGGAGTGTTGGTTTTGTTTTTTATTTGGTGGACTGTTCTCAGCTTTTACATTTAAGTTCTTACACAACTAATCATTGATATTCTATTTATCTGTTGCAGTATTCCTGACATAAGGAACAGTATAAAAATTCATGCAGAAAGGGAGGCGGAAGTGGTGGAGGAATTTTCTATGAAGTCATGGAGAATGGCTTTTGAAAATCCTGCCTTGGATCTGGAAATGGAATCCAGCTTAATATTTGGTGAAGGTGTGGACAGATGCCCAAGTAGCTGCTTCTAAGACAAAGTTGGTGTCCAACCCTTTGAGGAATGCCCCCAAAGACTCTGCCCTTGGGGAATGACCTTTGACTGAGCCCGGAAGAACTATACCATGGTGAGAATAGTAAAAGCAAAGGATTTGTATATCCAATTGGACATGGTCTGTTTGGATACAGGTAGTCCCAGAGCCCTGGGGTGAAAGACTCAAACAGTTGGTCTGATTTCCTAAAAGGTTTAGTTTTGTGTAAAACCGGAGTTGTCTGTGTACATCAAGGGTGTGAAGGAGCCTCTCACTATTGTTCTGGGGAGAGGGGAAAAAGGTGGGGAGATGAACAGCCTGGTTTAAGGACAGTTCATTGACTTCTTTTGGCATGAAGGAGGGATTGGTTTGAAGGGAAACCTTGCCTTTGTGGAAGGACAGAAAAGGAGGAGATGTCATAAGAGCTTATAATTCCAAAACCCACCTGGCGGAGGTAACAGCCACCAGGAGGACAGTTTTCCAAGTACAATGTTTGGTGTTTGAGAGAGCTAGAAGAAAGTGGTTCAAAAGGGGCTCCAGTCAGTTTCTCCAGCACAAAGCTGAGGTCCCAGGGTGGAGCTACAGGTCTCCTGGGAGGTCTGATGTGAAGGACCCCTTTCAGGAATTGTTTTGCCTCAAATCTGAAAGCTAAGGGGTGGAGAAAGTGGCATACAGGCAGAGATAGCTGATGGATGTGCTTTTATGGAGGAGTAAGCTAATCCTGCATTAAGCATTTCACACAGATATGACAAAACCATAGGGGTGTTCGTTGTAAGTGGGTCATCCATGGCAAATGAGGTGGAGTTTCAATATTTATCAAAGACATACACACCTCCAGGCTGGGCAAATGTTATGACGCACAGGAGACACTCAAGTCCAGTTAACGGTTGACAAAACACCTATTTAAATCATAGCTAGCTACAGACCCCCAACCATGACTCAGGATGCCCACTCCACCTATCTGGACTAACTTGACTCCATCAAGATTCAACCCTGTACCCTGACCCTGGGTGACTTTAACTACCCAACAATAGAGTGGAAGACCTATTGTAGCCCAAACATGAACACCCAGAGATTCCTCGACTTAGTCAATGCCAATGTATTGGATCAGCTGGTCGACACCCCTACAAGAGGAGAAAATATCTTGGACCAGGTCCTAACCAACATAAGTAGCCACTGTAGCACTCCTACAATGTCATCCTCCTTGGTAAAATCTGACCATAAAGCGATCACTTTTGAAGTTACAGTCTCCCCTGACCCTCCACCCCCTTGTCAGGGTCAAACAAAAAAACTTTAACAAAGCTAACTACAATCTCCTCAATGCAGGTATAAGCAGCTTCACAGCCACCATCCCTTCAGTTGGAACTATCACTAATGTCCAAGCCTACACCAAAAATCTATATGAGCACCTACACAGCTGTATGGACTCAGCAATAGCTGACAGGACCAACTCATCCTCCCCAAGGAGGTGTAAACCCATCTGGTGGACAGCAGGAATAAGCAAACTCTATAATAAAAGGAAAAAAATTGCTGTCCAGGACCAAGAAGGAGCAGGTGCCAAATTGGAAACAATCTCTCCTTTGTCTAAACAAGCAAATAAGGTCACTGGTGAAATCAACTAAGGCTAACTTTGAGTCCAAATTGGACACATCCACTAAGGACAATCACAATGCCTGCTTCACATATGCCCGCAGTCTCAAAGGTAACACCCAAATCTGCTCTGAATTGGTGGTCAATATCACCACATGCACAAATGCCATAGATATAGCCAACCTGGTGGCAGACATATTCAGTGAAAACTTCACCCCCTGTCCCCCCCATCAGTAAACCAGGACATCCCCAGCACCTTCCCCCTCCCCTCATCACCAGGGAGCAGGTCTTTAAAGTCCTCTCAAAGGCAACAAATATAGTCTCCATGGGACCCAATAACATCCCAGGCTGTATCCTACATGCATGTCAAAACTTTTATTGTAACAAAGTTTTCGGATAAAATCCTTCATCAGTGTTAACACTGATGAAGGATTTTATCCAAAAGCTTTGTTACAATAAAAGTTTTGATGTTCTTTGGATTTGGATTGGTTTTACATATTTCATCTGTGGCTAACTTCTTGTTTATCAATGCTTCAACCATTATTTTAGTATATGTATCCTACATGAAGTCAGGCGTAAGCTCTCAGCTCCATTAGACACCCTTTTCAACCAAAGCATGAGCACCAGCTTCATCCCAGCTGAATGGAGGACAGGCTGATCTGCAAGGCCATGGAATGCATTATCATGGACCTTATAAACAAGGACACTGGCAACCTCCAAACACTTGACCCCACACAATTTGGTATTGTCAAAGGGAGATTATGCCTGTTAAACTTGGTCAACTTCTTCAGTCACCAAAGCCATGGATGAGGGGAAGACAGTGTACACCACCTACCTTTACCCAGCCAAAGCTTTTGACACTATTCCCCACTTGGGCATAACAAATAAACTCTCCCAGCTAGGCATCAGCCTGTATGTTACCAGATGGATAGCTAACTGGCTCACAGATAGAACCCATTCAGTCAAAATAGGGGAAACCACCTCTAGTAGTAGACCCATAACGAGTGGCGTTCCCCAAGGATTGGTCTTGGGGCTTCTACTGTTTGGGATATACTTTTCTGAGGTGGAGCTAAAACCAGTGGTCTGTGGCTGACTAAGTTTGCAGATGACTGCAAGCTGGGTGCTGTCTTAAATTCCCCTAGTGATGTGAACATCCTCCAAGAGGACCTTACCCAAAGTAATGACTGATGCCAGAAGCATGGCCTCAAACTGAATGCCAAGAAATGCATAATTATCCCCTTTGAGGAAAATGGCATCCCCATTAATTATCACATTAATAACAACGTACTAAGCATGCAATCAGTCGTGAGGGACTTGGGCACTCAGGTTGTAGCAACCTGACTTCTGACCACCACTTTGCCTGCATTGTACGGAAAGCCTTCTACATGACCCACCTCATAAATAAGGTTATTTCATCCAGGAACAAGGAAGTCATAACACCCCTGTACTCCTCCCTTATCAGACCCATTATCAAGTACAATGCCCCCTTCCACATGTACCTTGCCAAGCACATGCAGCAGCTGGAAAGACCACATAGGTTCCTGACCAGGAAAATCCAGGGTCTCAAACACCTATCCTATACAGATAGGCTAAAAGCCCTGTCCCTCTACTTAGTCTAGTACAGACTGCTCAGAGGTGACCTGTGTCTGGCATACAAGGCTGTCTCAGACCCAGCCATGATGGAGTTTCTGAATGTCCAGGGAAGTAAATATTGTGGGAATATCCAGGAGATTGTTATGGTTAGGCTTGTATAGGCCCTTGGGCCGATAGCCTAGTACCAACCTATGAACCTATGAACCTATATCCCATAAGTCAAACTCTACTCGTGCAACCCGCATGCAAGGTCTTAACCTGGTTGTTGACATTAATAGAACTTGTTGCCAGGATAGATTTGTGTCTCAAAGACTCTTCCATCTGTAGAATAGACATCCTCTCCATGTCAAGCAGAGTACCTCACTAGCCCTCTTTAAGAGGAACCTGGATGACTGGATGGGAAACAGAAAATACACTCCTGGGATCCCACCTGTTTCCCTGCTGGACAGGGGAAACAGGTGCTGATTTTGAGGGAACACGGGCCAAATTCTTGGCTAGGCTTATAAAGGCCTCCAGGCCGATAGCCTAGTATCATCCTATGAACCTATGAATTACCTTAACATGTGACAGCAGAGACTTATTTGACTTACATGTGTCCATTAGTAAGTAGAAGGCCTCAGGAATCATAGGTTCACAAAGTCATACCTCTCATAATTACTGATGATCACTGCATGCCCTCAGCTTAGTACCTTACAATTGTACTGGAAAATCATTAAAGAGAGAAGTTAGAAAGTAATGATACACATTGCAGTTTCTGACTTCACAACCCCCACAAGATCAAACAGGCAGGATGCAAAACAAGGAGAGTAACAAGAGCAACATATCCTTGTTTGTGTCATAGTAGTAACTCATCTGTGCTCTCCCCAAAAGAAAAGTTTGTTTGTGCCACAACAGCAACTCACCTTTGCTTACCCCAAAAGAACAGTCTATGCTTGTTTGTTCCATAACAGTAACTTGGCTTTGCTCCCCCCTTAAAAGAACACTGTACCCTTGTATGTGCCATAAGAGTAACTCAACTTTGCTCCCCTCCAAAAGAGCATTCTATACTTGTCTGTACCATTCAACCTGTCCTTCAGTTGTTGGAAACTGCATCTCATATTATTCACAGTTAATATCCTCACACATTTTAAGGCCAATGATATAGAATGTCTTTCACACTAAATGTGTCAGAGTACTGGTCAGATAACTGATGAATGACCAAGAAACACAGAAAGGTAAGACAGAGCTGTATATTTGCAAGCAATAATCATAACAGGTTGTGTGATCATTGCATAGGACTGTGCACCAAACTGCTGGTGCATGTCTATGTTGGATGGAAGGGCTGCTCTCCCTCATTTTATATAGGAACAGGAGGAGAAGGAGATGTTGAGCACACCAGCCAGTGGCGGAGTGAGGTGACAGTGAAGGCAGTCCAGTGGGTGAGGACTCGATTCTCACTTCATCCAACTTGACAAGCATGGGTCCTAGATGTCCCCACTATCACTCCATCCATGGTGTCTGCTGACCTCTTGTGTCCATCACCTTCCCTGTGTCTTGTTTGTCTTGTCTGTCTGCAATTGCTTCCTCACCTACCCAACTTATCAGACCCAGACATACCTACATCCCTTCCCCTTCACCAACATTCCTCTAGCTCTCTCACAAAAAATGGGCACCTGTCCCACAAAAAAAATGTCCCATACATAGCTCTCCATTTTGCACACTTGTCCTCTTGACACACTTGATGTGGTCCAGTTGGCTATATAACATGACTGTGTTGTGGTCACCCCATTCTCTGGAGGTGACAGTCCAAACTCAACTAATATTCTGCATATATTACCAAGTTTTACTGTCGAAAAAATGGATAGCTATGGTTCTTTCCTACTTCCCTCCTGTACATTCCTGCATTGTTTTCCATTTGTTATCTGGCCCCAAAAAGGAATGTATCACTGCATTAACTGCATTAGCATATGGCTCCACAGAGCCAGTTTAGTAGCAGGTATTTCAGACATTCAATACTAACTGTCAGAGTTTAGCATCCCCATTTCACCACTGTCCTATCTTCCCCATTTCTTTTCTTTAATGCATTATTGAGCGATGGTGTGCATTGTGCACCAACATGCAGCAACAGTAATATGAATGTACTTAAAAGTGTTAGATTCAGTTGCATTCGAATCCAGTACCATCTGGCCCCAAAAGGGAATGTATCACTGCATTAACTACATTAACAACTGCTGCCACAGAGTCAGTTAAGTAGCAGGTGTATTCTACAGACTCAGTGTTGTCATATTTTAGCAATGCTGCCACTGGAATAGTTACATGACATTCCCTTACTTTCTAATCATTCTTAAGGTCTCCCTTTTACCCATCGTTCAACACCATGCAAACAAGATAGGCACAGCCAAAACTTCCATTCATTCTTCCATTTTACTTGACTGCACTAAGCACTGCATCCAGCAAACAATGGCCAAAAATAATAAAATAATAAGATAAAACGCAATTTGTCAACAAATAAAGAGGTTGGATGTTAATGAAACAGAATTTGTGAGTTGTGCATTGATTACTTACATTTCCAACCTTGACAGATGTACATGTAACACTTTGTAAGTCTAACCTGACACCCACCTGACGTAAGCATTCACAGCAGCCATCCATTAAACACAAACACTGAGGGAGTTCCTGCACTACGTTTACATCCCTACATGGATCCAATTTTTTGGGCTTCAACAATAATAAAGAGTTCAGACTGCATTTGCATCTTCACTGTGCTGACAGCCCTGAATCTATACCAGGCGGCAACCATGTAGCTAGAGAAACTGAAGGGGAGCCGAATTGTTTATGTGTTGAACACAGAATAGAGGATATTACTTTGGGATATATCTGTACAGAGGAGTACTGATTTTTAGATGATATGCCTGCATTTAATCAGCTACATATTGCATATGAACAAAAATGTAGAACACAGCACCACAGCAAACTAATAAAGAGCAGTGTAAATAGGCTTTTATTCAAACACAGGTGAGCACTTTTGCGATAAAATCAATTCTTCAGACCATACAAAAAATCAGCAGCATCTTAAATATTTAAAATGCAATCAATTAAATATCTACCAATAAAAAACATTCAAGTACAATAGCCATAAAAATTTAAAGGCATAGCTTTCGTTTAAGACAAAAAAACATAAAAGGTTATTGCCATAAAACACACATAGCAGTATTTCTTCCTTTCAGAACAGGCTTAAGAGGTACTGATTCATTCAAACCTGCACTTCTATGTGCTGATAGTTTAAGAATCCATCTTAATTCTTTCCCTTCTGTGACATTAGTTATATCACCCAACCTAAAACTTTCATAAATTACTTCTACTGCCATAAACTTAAACCAGTGGTTAATGCCTTTCTCTAGTATATGTTTAGCTAAGGC